>NC_140007.1:41179220-41355410 GCF_964263955.1 Coregonus lavaretus
AGAGAGAGAGAGAGAGAGAGAGAGAGAGAGAGAGAGAATCCATCATCTCACCTCGAGGTCCCTGATTCCAAACTTCTCCTCATAGATGTATGCAGCATCAGCCCCAGCAGCCAGGCCGGCCATGGTAGCCAGATACCCACAGTACCCTCCCATGGTCTCAATGATGAACACACGACGCTTGGTGCCTGCTGCTGACTGCTTGATCCTGTCACAGGTCTGTTATAGGGGAATCAGGAATCAAGAGAGGGAAGAAGTGAGGGTAGAGAGTATAGGGGCATAGTGATGAATGATTTTATGACAGTTAAAACACATATTAAACTGCTTCAGTTGAAGACAGACATGACATACATTTTAAACCAAGGCTTATTTCCTATGTGGTCTTTTAGCATGGGCAACAAAATGGCAGGTCTGACAGGTATTACAGCATGTGGTAGTTATGATTTGGACCGTGGCATTGAGTTGGGTGATGTGATGTGTGACTCACATCATAGCAAAATGTTTTGCAACAGAGAATTGAACATTTGTTTTCTTACGGGACAAGTTCAGGTACAGCAGCACCTCCCTGTTTCAAGCCAGATGTTGGTGATGTTATGGGGATGGTGTTGATGTATTATGGTACTGACCAAGGTGATGGTGTTATGGTATTACAGTACTGACCTAGGTGATGATGTTGATGTGCTATGGTACTGACTGAGGTGATGGTGTTGATGTGCTATGGTACTGACCAAGGTGATGGTGTTATTGTATTACAGTACTGACCTAAGTGATGGTGTTGATGTATTATGGTACTGACCAAGGTGATGGTGTTGATGTGCTATGGTACTGATCGAGGTGATGGTGTTATTGTATTACAGTACTGACCTAAGTGATGGTGTTGATGTATTATGGTACTGACCAAGGTGATGGTGTTGATGTGCTATGGTACTGACCAAGGTGATGGTGTTATTGTATTACAGTACTGACCTAAGTGATGGTGTTGATGTATTATGGTACTGACCAAGGTGATGGTGTTGATGTGCTATGGTACTGACCAAGGTGATGGTGTTGATGTGCTATGGTACTTACCTAGGTGATGGTGTTGATTTATTACAGTACTGACCAAGGTGATGGTGTTGATGTATTACGGTACTTACCTAGGTGATATTGTTGATGTATTACAGTACTGACCAAGGTGATGGTGTTGATGTATTACGGTACTTACCTAGGTGATATTGTTGATGTATTACAGTACTGACCAAGGTGATGGTGTTGATGTATTACGGTACTTACCTAGGTGATATTGTTGATGTATTACAGTACTGACCAAGGTGATGGTGTTGATGTATTACGGTACTTACCGAGGGGATATTGTTGATGTGTTACGGTAAAAACAAAGGTAATGGTATTGATGTATTATGGTACTGACCGAGGTGATGGTGTTGAGGGCGGTGTCAGCTCCGATGCTGATATTGTTGATGTGTTACGGTACAAACAAAGGTGATGATGTTGATGTGCTATGGTACTGACCGAGGTGGTGATGGTGTTGATGTGCTATGGTACTGACCGAGGTGATGGTGTTGATGTGCTATGGTACTGACCGAGGTGATGGTGTTGATGTATTATGGTACTGACCGAGGTGATGGTGTTGATGTATTATTGATGCGTTACAGTAAAAACAAAGGTAATGGTGTTGATGTATTACGGTACTGACCGAGGTGATGGTGTTGAGGGCGGTGTCAGCTCCGATGCTGAAGTCGGAGCCGGGTACATTGTTGGAGACAGTGGCGGGGATGACCACCATGGGAATGCACAGCTCCTCATACTTTTCCCTGGCTGTCACCAGCTCCAGACCACCCATATACGCCTGGGGGGGAGGAGATAGGGGAGAATCTACACCTGATGTTTACGAAGCATGTGACAAATAAAAATTGATTTGATTTTGAGAGAGAGGCGAGAGGAGGGGGAGCGCAGCAGGGGGGACACTACTGAGGTACCATGTTTATGTTTATTTTTGTGGTTACATGTGAGGTTCCCCATAGACATTACATTTACACTTTAGTCATTTATCAAATTCTGTTATCCAGAGTGACTTACAATAAGTCAATTTAATGTTCGGAAGTAGGTAAGACAACCACATATCAAAGAAGACATGCATGTGATGGGGTAGTCTTCAGACTCTTACCTCAAACCCTCCAATGATTACCAGAGAGTGGATATTGAATTTAGCGATAGTCAAGCTGATTTCCTCAATGTACTTAGAAGGCAGGACTCTTCAAATAAAGGAGGAGACATCAGTTATTGTGTGAAACATCAGTGATATACAGTACTCACAAGCAGGGGAAGGGGTTATATTTTTTAAATCTCTGCAAAAAACATATTTTTACATTTTTACATAATCCCTGGATTGCTGATGCTATAAATTGGCCAATGAGAGGCTTTGAAGCCGCCGGTCGGCCACATTGACACAACCCAGTAGGAGCAGTCCTCCATAGGAATGAATGGGATTCTACAGCATGGAGGTATAGAGAGAAATAGTAATGGCGTCTTTTTGAAGGCACTAATTCCACGGTGGTTCGTTGTACAAAGCCTATGAGTAAAATTAACGGTGTTTTTGGATAAACGGCGAAAAATAATGTCTGTGGTAAACACAGGCTTAGGAGATCTTGTATGTTTTGTTCAATGAGATAATCTTCATCAGCTAATGTCACTTTTTGTGAATTGTTTTGAATTTATATAAAAATTAAAAACACATAAAGGCTTCATATCATAAAGGTCATGTTAACTGACTGCTATTATCTCATAGAACAAAACGTACAAGATCTCCTAAGCCTGTGTTAACCTCGGACTTTATTTTCAACGTTTATTCAAAAACACAATTTTTTCCACATTCATTATTTCCATAGGGATGGCTGAATGAACCAGAGGAAACTACTTTCCGGGTTTTAGGACTACAAGCTGGCGAGCTCTATTTCAATTAAATGTTTCAAGGACATAATAATTTTTTTGTTGTAATGGGGACAGTAACATTAGTACTTTAAAAAAATTATACTAAAGAAAATGTTTTTATACATTTTTAAAATTTAATTTAGCTCACATAATATCATTTTAAAGTATGCATTAAGGTGTCTGTAATAGAACAAACATGGCAAAAACAAATGAAGATATCATTTTTTACAACGGTGGAGGAGTGCCAAGATGGAGGCGCGTTGGCTTCAAAACAGCGCCCCCTGTCAGTCATCTAGTGTATATATATAAATCATTGGTTCCACCCCTGCTGACAATACAAACTGAGTAGTAAAAGAGATATGATGTAATACCTCTTGGTGCCCAACTCAGAGCCTCCCTTCCCAGTCCAGCCTGACACTCCTGTCCAGGTGATGGGCTCAATCTAGTCAAGGGGTAAAAGATCAGGGGTCAAATGAGTGAGGTTTCCAGATTCACTGGACAAGAGCTACTGTACCAGGCCTTGTTCTATCTTTAGATTATAGATGACCTGGGCCTGTAATCACAAAGCATCCAAGCCATATACACCATAATGTATAGGATTACATGGACAAAAGGGACCTGATCCTAGATCAGCACTCCAACTCTGAGACGCTCTATGAACACAGGCCCTGGTCAAAAGAGGAGTTTTGGTTGAGAGGAATGGGCTCTGCATAGTGTGCAGTGCATAGTGAGTAATGTGTACATACCTTTCCGTGAGCGAGACCCTCAAACCCGTCATGAACGGCCAGCATATTGTGTCCCTGAATGATTCCAATCCTCACTGCAGAACGCACGGCAGCATTCATACCAGCACAGGGGGCACCGACGTTAACTATGGCCACATTAATGTTGCTCTGGAGGGGAGAGGAGAGGTGGAGAGAAGGGGAGAGAAGAGGAGAGATGGAAAGAAGAGGAGAAGAGAAGAGGAGAGGTGGAGAGAAGGGGAGAGAAGGAGAGAAGAGGAGAGATGGAAAGAAGAGGAGAAGAGAAGAGGAGAGCAGAGGAGAGGTGGAGAGAAAGGAGGAGAAGAGGAGAGGTGGAGAGGAGAGGTGGAGAGGAGAGGAAAGGAAAGGTGGAGAGAAGGGGAGAGAAGAGGAGAGGTGGCGAGAAGGAGGGAGGAGCGGAAGAGAGGAGAGGAGGAGAGGTGGAGAGGAGGAGAGGAGAGGTGGAGAGGAGAAGAGAGGAGAGAATGGTGACATATTGATCTGTCAGTGCTCTAGTCTTTTAACTAATTTAACGCAACTCATGTGTTAATTGTGTAGCTGTTGTCCCTCACCTTGGTATCTGGAGGGTTGATGTGGGCTAGCATCTTGTATGTGTTCCAGTTGTTTTCAAAGCTCCTGGACAAGGCCAACAAAAACAGTGATGTATTAGTAGCCTGTGATAAACGTAATATGTAACATCCGAGTGAGTAGTTTCAGTAATAGTGAAGCCATTGTTAGATTGGTAAAAGTAGGGTAGTGTTCTTACTTTCCTCTGAGCTTGATAGCATCCTCCCATCTATTCTCAGCCATGGCAGTCGTCACATCCTTAGTCTGAGGAGACAGAGAGAGTAAGATGGGGGGGATTCTTCAAATAGCCACCCTTTGCCTTGACAGATTTGCACACTCTTGGCATTCTCTCAACCAGCTTCATGAGGTAGTCACCTAGAATGCATTTCAATTAACAGGTGTGCCTTCTTAAAAGTTAATTTGTGGAATTTCTTTCCTTCTTAATGCGTTTGAGCCAATCAGTTGTGTTGTGACAAGGTAGGGGGGTATACAGAAAATAGCCCTATTTGGTAAAATACCAAGTCCATACTATGGCAAGAACAGCTCAAATAAGAAAAGAGAAATGACAGTCCATCATTACTTTAAGACATGAAGGTCAGTCAATACGGAACATTTCAAGAACTTTGAAAGTTTCTTCAAGTGCAGTCACAAAAACCATCAAGCGCTATGATGAAACTGGCTCTCATGAGGACTGCCACAGGAATGGAAGACCCAGAGTTACCTCTGCTGCAGAGGATAAGTTCATTAGAGTTACCAGCCTCAGAAATTGTAGCCCAAATAAATGCAAAGTAATAGAGACATTTCAACATCAACTGTTCAGAGGGGACTGTGTGAATCAGGCCTTCATGGTCGAATTGCTGCAAAGAAACCACTACTAAAGGACACCAATAAGAAGAAGAGACCTGCTTGGGCCAAGAAACACGAGCAATGGACATTAGACCGGTGGAAATTTGTCCTTTGGTCTGGAGTCCAAATTGTTCCAAATGCTGTGTCTTTGTGAGACGCGGTGTGGGTGAACGGATGATCTCCGTATATGTATTTCCCACCGTAAAGCATGGAGGAGGAGGTGTTATGGTGTGGGGGTGCTTTGCTGGAGACACTGTCTGTGATTTAACCAGCATGGCTACCACAGCATTCTGCAGCGATACACCATCCCATCTGGACAATGACCCAACACACCTCCAGGCTGTGTAAGGGCTATTTTACCAAGGAGGAGAGTGATGGAGTGCTGCATCAGATGACCTGGCCTCCACAATTCCCCGACCTCAACACAATTGAAATGGTTTGGGATGAGTCGGACCGCAGAGTGAAGGACAAGCAGCCAACAAGTGCTCAGCATATGTGGGAACCCCTTCAAGACTGTTGGAAAAGCATTCCAGGTGAAGCTGGTTTAGAGAATGCCAAGAGTGTGCAAAGCTGTCATTAAGGCAAAGGGTGGCAATTTGAAGGATCTCAAATATAAAATATTTGTTGAACACTTTTTTGTTTACTACATGATTCCATATGTGTTATTTCATAGTTTTGATGTCTCCACTATTATTCTATAATGTAAAAAATATAAAAAATAAAGAAAAACCCTTGAATGAGTAGCTGTGTCCAAACTTTTGACTGGTAGTGTAGGTGAACCCATTTGAATGGCACACATACAACGGTTGATGGGGCTTAGTTACTGATACTGACCACTTGGACACACTCCATGAGGGGCAGCCTGACGGCCTGGTTACCGGACAGACTGACGACACAGGCCGGGGTCTCTGGAGTGGCCTCCAGCAGGGCCATGACTGCCTCCACACCCATCCTGCTACCCTGGGGGAGAACACAGACCAGGGTTAGAGACACACCACGGTCAGACACAATCACAACACACCGTCGTTAGAGTGACACACACACCAACAGAGCCTCTACACCCATCCTGCTGGGGAGGTGGAGGAACACACACACACACAAACATCACATTACACAGTCAGACATGCTTTTGCTCATACATACAGAGACCGAGAGACCGACAGACAGAGAGACAGAGACAGAGAGACAGAGAGACAGAGACAGAGAGAGAGACCTACCAGGATTCTGTCGAAGGCAGAGGGGGTACCGCCTCTCTGCACGTGTCCCAGGACAGTGGTACGGGTGTCAAAGCCCAAATTCTTCTCCACCAGCTACAAACGTAAGATGCACACACAGAGAGCTGCTAGCAACTGACAGTTTAACCTTATTCAAACCCCGGTAGACAATGCAGTAGAATATTAGCATTTTAACTCTGAGGTAATATTTGGGAAATTAGCCCCACTGTGGGCTAAAAGTAACCTTGTCCCCATAGAGTGAGACGGTTGGTGGACGAGACTACGCTAAAATAGGTTTTAACAAACAAGCAAAACAAAACCATTTGAACTGCTTGGTACAGTAATATGAGGGAGAGCTTGCTGACCTTCTTGATGTCTTCAGAGCCGATGGGTTTTCCATCTCTGCCCATAGCTCCCTCTGCCACAATGATCACATTCAGACGACATCCTCTGGCCCTTTGCTGTCAGAGACCAAAGACACAAGACGTCAGCTTGGTGATTAGGTACCAAGGATGGAAACAGATAACTGGAATGAAAGATTGTGGTGTAATGTGGTGTGTAATGTAATGTGGTGTGGTGTGTAATGTAATGTGGTGTGGTGTGTAATGTAATGTGGTGTGGTGTGTAATGTAATGTGGTGTGGTGTGTAATGTAATGTGGTGTGTAATGTAATGTGGTGTGGTGTGTAATGTAATGTGGTGTGGTGTGTAATGTAATGTAATGTAATGTGGTGTGGTGTGTAATATAATGTGGTGTGGTGTGGTGTGTAATGTAATGTAATGTAATGTGGTGTGGTGTGTAATGTAATGTAATGTGGTGTGTAATGTAATGTAATGTGGTGTGTAATGTAATGTGGTGTGGTGTGTAATGTAATGTGGTGTGGTGTGTAATGTAATGTGGTGTGTAATGTAATGTGGTGTGGTGTGGTGTGTAATGTAATGTGGTGTGGTGTGTAATGTAATGTGGTGTGGTGTGTAATGTAATGTGGTGTGGTGTGTAATGTAATGTAATGTGGTGTGTAATGTAATGTGGTGTGGTGTGGTGTGTAATGTAATGTGGTGTGGTGTGTAATGTAATGTAATGTGGTGTGTAATGTAATGTAATGTGGTGTGGTGTGTAATGTAATGTAATGTGGTGTGGTGTGTAATGTAATGTAATGTAATGTGGTGTGGTGTGGTGTGTAATGTAATGTAATGTGGTGTGGTGTGGTGTGGTGTGTAATGTAATGTGGTGTGGTGTGTAATGTAATGTGGTGTGTAATGTAATGTGGTGTGGTGTGGTGTGTAATGTAATGTAATGTGGTGTGGTGTGTAATGTAATGTAATGTGGTGTGGTGTGGTGTGGTGTGTAATGTAATGTGGTGTGGTGTGGTGTGTAATGTAATGTGGTGTGTAATGTAATGTAATGTGGTGTGGTGTGGTGTGTAATGTAATGTAATGTGGTGTGGTGTGGTGTGTAATGTAATGTGGTGTGGTGTGTAATGTAATGTGGTGTGGTGTGTAATGTAATGTGGTGTGGTGTGGTGTGTAATGTAATGTGGTGTGGTGTGGTGTGTAATGTAATGTAATGTGGTGTAATGTAATGTGGTGTGGTGTGTAATGTAATGTAATGCGGTGTGTTTTAAAAAGTACTTCAATATGGAGAAGAAAATAGAAAAGAAGAGGGGAAGAGAAGAAGAGACGAAGAGGGGAAGAGAAGAGGGGAAGAGGGGAAGAGAAGAAGAGGAGAAGAGAAGAAGAGAAGAAGAGGAGAAGAGGAGAAGAGAAGAAGAGAAGAGGGGAAGAGAAGAAGAGGGGAAGATAAGAAGAGAAGAAGAGGAGAAGAGAATAATAGGGGAAGAGAAGAACAGGGGAAGAGAAGAACAGGGGAAGAGAAAAAGAGAAGAAGAGAAGAAGAGGGGAAGAGAAGAAGAGGGGAAGAGAAGAAGAGAAGAAGAGAAGAAGAGGGGAAGAGAAGAAGAGGGGAAGAGAAGAAGAGAAGAAGAGAAGAAGAGGGGAAGAGAAGAAGAGGGGAAGAGAAGAAGAGAAGCAGAGAAGAAGAGGAGAATCCTTCTGGCCAGAAGGCTAGTGTCAGTATGTCTGTGTGTGTAAACCTACATCAGACAGTCTTCTGCACAGATGCCCCTCCCATCCCTCATCTGGGGGCATCTCTGGGATGAACACCCAGTCAGCACCGCAAGCCAGAGCAGTCACCAGGGCCAGGTAGCCACAGTGTCTACCCATCACCTCCAGGATGAAGGTCCTCTGGTGACTGAGGCGAACAACAGAGGAAACCTCTTTGTTATAAACCAGGTGCAAAAGAGACAACAGAAACAGTGTGTGCATGCGCCTATATGCGTGAGCGCACGGCTGCAAACGTGTGTGACAGCGATGACCTCTCTTCTCCTAACCTCTGTGCGGTAGTGGTGATGGCATCCACCACCTCTATGATGCGGTGGAGGGCGGAGTCTGTCCCGATGGTCATGTCTGTGCCACAGAAGTCATTGTCGATAGAACCCACCATGCCTACGATGTTCAGGTGGGACGATCTCTTGGCCTCGTTATCAGTGATCTTACCTGGAGAGGAACAGTGGAGACAGAGAAGTCACACACTTCTGTCAGTTATATTCAACAGCAATTCCACCAATGGTGTATCTGGGATCGCACCTGTTGTTTTATGGTAAAAATGAATAAAAAATAATGCTCAAACTGCATTGGTGGCTAAGTAAATAAACCCTTTATTGGGTATTAATAATAAATAAATATTTTGCAATTTAAATGAACTATCCAATTTCAAATAAGTATTCCATGTGGACATAGATTTTATTGTGACCCTTCCCAGTTCTTAGGGGGTTTCCATAGTCCCCGGTGGGGTATCCGTCAGCCTTACCGGCTTTGACCAGGTCGACCAGCAGAGTGGACCACTCCGTCCTGAACTGGTTAGCTCCGGTTAGACTACCGTCACCCCCGATCACACACAGGTTGGTGATGCCCAGCTTGACCAGGTTCAGGGCAGCCTTCATGCGGCCCTCCCTGGCTCTGAAGTCCATGCAGCGGGCACTGCCGATGACCGTACCACCCTGGTATAGAGAGACTCATAGAATTAGAAGAAAGACAAAGTCCCTCAGACCATGGCCAGGTCCCAACTCAACTCAAACACCGTGTGTACGCAGAGGTCAGTTTGTATTACTGGAGCCGACCCCTGCTCTCTCTTAGTTACAGTAGGCATCATCATCATCATCATCATCTATGAACACTCTTGGTTGTGAGTCTGTATCTGTCTCTAATATTCAAATAAACCAGTACTCTTGGTTACTTGTCATTCATTTACTGTAATACACTCTCTAGACAGTGACAGTTTATGACAGTTGTGTCCTGACTCCTGTATTGGCATTATTGCTTGTGAGTGTTTGATAACTGGACTCACCAGTTGCAGCATCATGGACACACTCTCCCAGGTGGCCAGTTTGATGTTGTCTCCTCCATCCACCAGACCCTGGTAACCCTGGAGACATCATCATCAACACAAATACAAAACTATTATCTTCAACGTGATTGCACTCACACATGAATAACACTGCCTTCTGAAATGGGAGACAGCAGCATGCTACTGCAGCCACACATCTTGTCTCTCTATGTGGTTTGTATTTCTTAAACCTTCAGTCAGATCATTTACAATAATAATCAGGAATGAATGAATAGTAGCGGCCGCTATATTATGGGTGATCAGCAATGATAGACGACACATTATCAAGTGTAGAAACTTGAATCACAGAACTGTGATTGTGATTGTATTCTATGATTCTACTGTATGACTTTACCTCATGAACAAAGTAGACTTTGGCTCCAGTGTAGAGACCAACTCTGACTGTGGCCCTCACAGCCGCGTTCATACCTGAGAGACACAGACAGACAAACATGGGTTTTTCAGGACTGACTGAGGGCTCATACATGCATATAACAATTTATAAAACCTTACACCTGCAGGCTTTCAGTAAAGTGTTGTCCTGAGGGTCAGAACACTGCAGAATAAAGAGTTGCTTGTCAAAGCTCACAGTGACACACACACACACACAGCTCACAATGGCAGTACAGTAGTTATGGCATAAAACAAACCCGTTTCACCAATGCTAACATTAATACTAAATCAAGTTTACAATCAAGTTAACGTTTGGATTTCAGGGTTGTCATCGTCAAACACATTAAAATGACTTTTATAGCTCCTGAGTGACTTGATACCCATATGTCAATGCTTTATACACATAGATTTCAGGTGTATCAAGTCCCTTGACATTTGTGTTTTGGGCTCAGAGTGTTTTGGCTACAACATCCCACAGACATCCAAAATGGCTCCAGCACATATTTTCAGATTGAGAATAGAGAGGGTGTCATGTCTGTAAACAGATCTGTCTGACTCTACTCTGTATTCCCTCCATGTTCAGAACACTGTAAAGGCCACGGTGTGTGTGTGTGTGTGTGTGTGTATATGTGTGTGTGCACCCTTGTGTCTATGTGTGTTGTGGTTGCTCACAAGCATGGACAGGACGGTCTCTTGTTTCAACAGAGCAGCTGAAGAAGAAAGCCACCATTGCCCCCATACCATGACGTTCCACAAAAAGGTCAGTGGGTCTATAATTAGCCCCAAATAAGAGGGGGGAACAGAGGGGCACGAGGGGGAGTCAGACGGGAAGACGGAGGAGGAACAGCCGGGAGATAACAGTGACTCAGAGGAAAAGGTTAGGGGGCACATTTGGAATCACTGGAATTTGAATAATCTAGCAATGATACAACTCAGCTATATTAACATCAGTCATCATACTAGATATGCATGTTTATAGACATACTTCAGGGTTGTAATGTATACCACTCCATGGCTGTTCAGGGACCAAGTGAAAGAAGGGAGTGAAGTAGCTTTATTACCAGGATATTTATTTACTGTTGTGTAAAGAGTCATTTAGTAAGAGGTAGTCATCATTAGACGTATCATTCTACAACTCTGCTAGGGGAAGATGCAGTCTACTGTATAATAATCTCTTGTGGACATAGAGCATCTGAACAAATCACAGTTAACCGAGATTGAGTGTATAAACATCTTTTTTTACATATTGCTAGCTGATGACTGGGTGTGAAATCATGGCCAAGAAGTGTAGTTATTTGTATGGCAGGTAGCTTAGTGGTTAAGAGCGTTGTGTCGATGTGCCCTTGAGCAAGGCACTTAACCCTAATTGCTCCTGTAAGTCGCTCTGGATAAGAGCGTCTGCTAAATGTGTAAAATGTAATGTTTCACAGTTCTAAGGATCTAAGGCTACAGGATAGCGATCATACTGTACTCATCACGTCCTCCTCCCTGCCCTGCCCACCACAGTGAAGCCAAAAGCCAAAGACATCCATCTGCTACTGACAACTGGCTCCTGGGACTGAGAGACCAAGAAGACAAGCCACTCCAGCATCTGACTAGCATTGCTGATCTCAGTTGCCCTCACAGTTTTTTTGTCTGCCATAAGCGTCCATAAGTGCATAAGCGTGAAAGCCCTTCAGACAATAACTCCAGCCCTAACTCTTAATTCAACTCAAGGCATTGATTTCGATATAAACTCTTTTTACACTGTGTCAGTTTAACCGAGAGTGCTGGAGGTCTTCAAAGTCAACATCACAGAATAATGCTAATGTAGGCTCTGACCTAATTTATGTGCTCTCTGTCACCTCCAGCCGAATGGCAAATGGCCCAAGACAATGGCCCAAGGACCATCCACCTTTTCTATGCGTGTAAAGTCATAACATATACAAAATAAAATCACCACAGCTGTTATGGAAACAGGAAATGTCAATACAATTTTATAAACGGCAACAGATAATTTGTTCGTTTGACATGGTGGAATATTTCTGTGTCTGTAAAACTAATTATGAGAGTAATGGTGGTGGATACGCCTTTATGCGCAAATATTGATATAATAACCATCATATTGAAGTAAACTTGGAGTCACGCGATGATATATTGAGTGGTCCTCCCACTACGACTAGGGGAACGCATGCAGTTTATTAGGCTACAGATGAAATAAATTGTGATGAACCTCACAGGGTGGTGAAAGTGCACGTGATGAGCTTGATGCTCCTTTCCAATGAATATCTTATTCTGGTGACATGATGATCGATGCTTGGCAGCCGTTTGACAAATACAAATAATATCCTTCTTATCCCTAATAATCTTAGAATGTAGGTAGCCTACCCACAATGTATCTGCAAGCTGTTGGCTAGAGTGCATGGGCCAAGACCAGAGTGGGTACATTTGCTATATAACGCAACAGTTTTTGTGACAAAACCATCAGCACAGTTGAAAATGCAATGGAAACCCATTTAACTTCTATTTTTCATTTGGTACGTGGGAATTTAACCGCAAACATTATTTAACAGCAAAATGTTTCGTACACTGAGTGTACGAAACATTATGAACACCTGCTCTTTCCATGACATAGAATGACCAGGTGAATCCAGGTGAAAGCTATGATCCCTTATGGATGTCACTTGTTAAATCCACTTCAATCAGTGTAAATGAAGGGGAGGAGACAGGTTAAAGAATAATTTTTAAGCCCTGAGACAATTGAGACTTGGATTGTGTATGTGTGCCATTCAGAGGGTGAATGGGCAAGACAAAATATTTAAGTGCCTTTGAAGGGGGTATGTATGTGTAACAGTTTTGCTTCCGTCCCTCTCCTCGCCCCTACCTGGGCTTGAACCAGGGACCCTCTGCACACATCGACAACAGTCACCCTCGAAGCACTGTTACCCGTCGCTCCACAAAAGCTGCAGCCCTTGCAGAGCAAGGGAAACAACTACTTCAAGGTCTCAGAGCGAGTGACGTCACCGATTGAAACGCTACTAGTGCGCACCGCTAACTAGCTAGCCATTTCACACCGGTTACATATGGTAGTAGGTGCCAGGTGCACCGGTTTGTGTCAAGAACTGCAACGCTGCTGGGTTTTTCACGCTCAACAGTTTCCTGTGTGTATCAAAAATGGTCCACCACCCAAAGGACATCCAGCCAACTTGACACAACTCTGGGAAGCATTGGAGTCAACACGGGCCAGCAGCCCTGTGGAACGCTTTTGACACCTTGTCAATGAATTGAGGCTGTTCTGAGGGCAAAAGGGGGTGCAACTCAATATTAGAAAGGTGTCCCTAATGTTTTGTACACTCAGTGTACATAATAACAGGTGCAGAGCTAGTAAAGTTGACATAATAACAGGTGCTGAGCTAGTAAAGTTGACATAATAACAGGTGCTGAGCTAGTAAAGTTGACATAATAACAGGTGCTGAGCTAGTAAAGTTGACATAATAACAGGTGCTGAGCTAGTAAAGTTGACATAATAACATGTGCTGAGCTAGTAAAGTTGACATAATAAAGAACAGACTGTATATGCGCCCAATCACCACTCAATACTTCTAATACTGAAGCATACGTAGACAGTCATGAATATGCGTACGGACGCACGCAGTCACACACACACTGTCCCTCTGATGACATCCACACACTGTCCCCCTGATGACATCCACACACTGTCCCCCTGATGACATCCACACACTGTCCCTCTGATGACACATCCACACACTGTCCCTCTGATGACACACACACTGTCCCTCTGATGACATCCACACACTGTCCCTCTGATGACATCCACACACTGTCCCCCTGATGACATCCACACACTGTCCCTCTGATGACATCCACACACTGTCCCCCTGATGACATCCACACACTGTCCCCCTGATGACATCCACACACTGTCCCTCTGATGACATCCACACACTGTCCCCCTGATGACATCCACACACTGTCCCCCTCATGACATCCACACACTGTCCCTCTGATGACATCCACACACTGTCCCTCTGATGACATCCACACACTGTCCCCCTGATGACATCCACACACTGTCCCCCTGATGACATCCACACACTGTCCCTCTGATGACATCCACACACACACTTCGTACCTTGGGCGTCACCTCCTGAAGTCAGCACGGCGATAGACCGGCCGATCCCCATCTTGGTTGGATCCATGCTTGTATGTGACATGGTGTCTACAGGGCTCCACACCAACCAGGCGGTGGCACTAAGGAAGGACAGGAGAAGGAATAGAGTGGCTGCAGTGGCTGAGACTCTGCTTCTCACAGAGAGAATGATAACGGCACCAGCTTTATAAGACACTGCCCCCTGGCCCTCCCCCAGCATAACACACACTCAGGTGTACACACACACACACACACACACACACACACACACACACGCACACACACACACACTCTCTACTCATGACTAAATATACATCACAGTGACTGTCCCCCCCCCCCCACACACACACACACACACACACACACTCTCTACTCATGACTAAATATACATCACAGTGACTGTCCCCACACACACACACACACACACACACACACACACACACACACACACACACTCTCTACTCATGACTAAATATACATCACAGTGACTGCCCCCCCCCCCCCCTCCACACACACACACACACACACACACACACACACACACACACTCTCTACTCATGACTAAATATACATCACAGTGACTGTCCCCACACACACACACACACACACACACACTCTCTACTCATGACTAAATATACATCACAGTGACTGTCCCCTCCTAAAGTTTACACAGTAACAGAGCATATGATACAAACAATGTAGAGCTGGACGTGGGAGGAAGGCTCATTATAATGGCTGGAACGGAGTCAATGGAATGGCATCAAACACATGAAAACCATGGAAACCATGTGTTTGATGTATTTGATACGGTTCCACCCATTTCGCTACAGCCATTACCACGAGCCCGTCCTCCCCAATTAAGGTGCCACCGACCTCCTATGGATACAAACAATGTACAGTCGTGGTCAAAAGTTTTGAGAATTACACAAGTATTGGTCTTCACAAAGTTTGCTGCTTCAGTGTTTTTAGATATTTTTGTCAGATGTTACTATGTCATACTGAAGTATAATTACAAGCATTCCATAAGTGTCAAAGGCTTTTATTGACAATTACATTAAGTTTATGCAAAGAGTCAATATTTGCAGTGTTGACCCTTCTTTTTCAAGACCTCTGCAATCCGCCCTGGCATGCTGTCAATTAACTTCTGGGCCACATCCTGACTGATGGCAACCCATTCTTGCATAATCAATGCTTGGAGTTTGTCAGAATTTGTGGGGTTTTGTTTGTCCACCCGCCTCTTGAGGATTGACCACAAGTTCTCAATGGGATTAAGGTCTGGGGAATTTCCTGGACATGGACCCAAAATGTCGATGTTTTGTTCCCCGAGCCACTTAGTTATCACTTTTGCCTTATGGCAAGGTGCTCCATCATGCTGGAAAAGGCATTGTTTGTCACCAAACTGTTCTTGGATGTTTGGGAGAAGTTGCTCTCGGAGGATGTGTTGGTACCATTCTTTATTCATGACTGTGTTCTTAGGCACTCCCTTGGCTGAGAAGCAACCCCACACATGAATGGTCTCAGGATGCTTTACTGTTGGCATGACACAGGACTGATGGTAGCGCTCACCTTGTCTTCTCTGGACAAGCTTTTTTCCGGATGCCAAAAAACAATCGGAAAGGGGATTCATCAGAGAAAATGACTTTACCTCAGTCCTCAGCAGTCCAATCCCTGTACCTTTTGCAGAATATCAGTCTGTCCCTGATGTTTTTCCTGGAGAGTAGGGGCTTCCTCGCTGCCCTTCTTGACACCAGGCCATCCTCCAAAAGTCTTCGCCTCACTGTGCATGCAGATGCACTCACACCTGCCTGCTGCCATTCCTGAGCAAGCTCTGCACTGGTGGTGCCCTGATCCCGCAGCTGAATCAACTTTAGGAGACGGTCCTGGCGCTTGCTGGACTTTCTTGGGCGCCCTGAAGCCTTCTTCACAACAATTGAACCTCTCTCCTTGAAGTTCTTGATGATCTGAAAATGGTTGATTTAGGTGCAATCTTACTAGCAGCAATATCCTTGCCTGTGAAGCCCTTTTTGTGCAAAGCAATGATGACAGCACGTGTTTCCTTGCAGGTAACCATGGTTAACAGAAGAAGAACAATGATTTCAAGCACCACCCTCCTTTTAAAGCTTCCAGTCTGTTATTCTAAGGTCAGCATGACAGAGTGATCTCCAGCCTTGTCCTCATCAACACTGTCACCTGTGTTAACGAGAGCATCACTGACATGATGTCAGCTGGTCCTTTTGTGGCAGGGCTGAAATGCAGTGGAAATGTTTTTTGGGGATTAAATTCATTTTCATGGCAAAGAGGGACTTTGCAATTAATTGCAATGAATCTGATCACTCTTCATAACATTCTGGAGTATATGCAAATTGCCATCATAAAAACTGAGGCAGCAGACTTTGTGAAAATTAATATTTGTGTCATTCTCAAAACTTTTGACCACGACTGTGGAGCTGGACGAAGGAGGGATTCACACATCAATTTCATGATTAGATCACACATGTTAAAGGCATGCAAGTCTCAGACCAAACCTGCCCACCTTAATGACTAGTCTAGACCAATAAGAAAAGACGGTTTTATCAACACACATCATTCATGATAACTTATCAACACCTTATGCATATTTATGTCAATCTCTGTACACAGCGCTTGAATCTCTGTACACAGTTGAACTGCATGGGTATCTGAGACATGGCAGACCAGAGAGCTTGAAGGGCTCCTGTGCTCCACAGAGAGTAAGAACAAACATGCGTCTAACAATGATTTATATATACACTAGATGACTGATAGGGGGCGCTGTGTAGAAGCCACCGTGCCTCCATCTTGGCACTCCCCCGGCGTTGTAGAAAATATTTTGGAAGCTATAGAAATGCATTTATTAATGTCTACATTCCTTTTTTCCACGTTTATTCTATTATAGACCCTTTAATGCATACTTTTAAATTATATTATGTGAGCTAAACATAAACATAAACAATTCTAAATATACAAAATCAAGTGTAATTTTTTAGAGATTAAATGTTACTGTCCCCACTACAACAGCAAAATAAATAAATGCATGTAATTTTGTCCTTGAATTAAAAAAATATATATACTGTAAAATTCCATTCATTCCTATGGAGGACTTCTCCTACTGGGGAGTGCCAATATGGCCGACCGGTGGCTACAAAGCCTTTCAATGACCAATAAATAGCCTCAGACATTTACATTTACATTTACGTCA
The DNA here is from genome assembly GCF_964263955.1 of Coregonus lavaretus. Classification (NCBI taxonomy): domain Eukaryota; kingdom Metazoa; phylum Chordata; class Actinopteri; order Salmoniformes; family Salmonidae; genus Coregonus; species Coregonus lavaretus. The sequence continues at coordinate 41,196,720 of NC_140007.1, forward strand.
TTTAGCAGACGCTCTTATCCAGAGCGACTTACAAATTGGTGCATTCACCTTATAGCCAGTGGGATTACCACTTTACAATATGTATTTATTTATATATATATATATATATATATTTTTGGTGGGTGGGATAAGGGGGGGTAGAAGGATTACTTTATCCTATCCCAGGTATTCCTTAAAGAGGTGGGGTTTCAAGTGTCTCCGGAATGTGGTGAGTGACTCCGCTGTCCTGGCGTCGTGAGGGAGAAGCGAACAGTTTTGACTGGGCTGAGCGGGAACTGTGCTTCCGCAGAGGTAGGGGGGCCAGCAGGCCAGAGGTGGATGAACGCAATGCCCTCGTTTGGGTGTAGGGACTGATCAGAGCCTGAAGGTACGGAGGTGCCGTTCCCCTCACAGCTCCGTAGGCAAGCACCATGGTCTTGTAGCAGATGCAAGCTTCAACTGGAAGCCAGTGGAGTGTGCGGAGGAGCGGGGTGACGTGAGAGAACTTGGGAAGGTTGAACACCAGACGGGCTGCGGCATTCTGGATGAGTTGTATGGGTTTAATGGCACAGGCAGGGAGCCCAGCAAGTTGCAGTAATCCAGACGGGAGATGTGGTCCTCTGTAGCTCAGCTGGTAGAGCACGGCGCTTGTAACGCCAAGGTAGTGGGTTCGATCCCCGGGACCACCCATACACAAAAATGTATGCGCGCATGTAAGTCGCTTTGGATAAAAGCGTCTGCTAAATGGCATATTATTATTATTATGACAAGTGCCTGGATTAGGACCTGTGCCGCTTCCTGTGTAAGGCAGGGTCGTACTCTCCGAATGTTGTAGAGCATGAACCTACAGGATCGGGTCACCGCCTTGATGTTAGCGGAGAACGACAGGGTTTTGTCCAGGGTCACACCAAGGCTCTTCGCACTCTGGGAGGAGGCCACAACAGAGTTGTCAACCGTGATGGCGAGATCATGGAATGATAGGAGAGGCCATGTGAGGATATGACAGAGCCAAGTGACTTGGTGTATAGCGATAATAGGAGAGGGCCTAGAACTGAGCCCTGAGGGACACCAGTGGTGAGAGCACGTGGTGCGGAGACAGATTCTCGCCACGCGACTTGGTAGGAGCGACCGGTCAGGTAGGACGCAATCCAAGAGTGAGCCGCGCCGGAGATGCCCAGCTCGGAGAGGGTGGAGAGGAGGATCTGATGGTTCACAGTATCAAAGGCAGCAGACAGGTCTAGAAGGACAAGAGCAGAGGAGAGAGAGTTAGCTTTAGCAGTGCGGAGAGCCTCCGTGACACAGAGAAGAGCAGTCTCAGTTGAATGACCAGTCTTGAAACCTGACTGGTTTGGATCAAGAAGGTCATTCTGAGAGAGATAGCAAGAGAGTTGGCTAAAGACGGCACGCTCAAGAGTTTTGGAGAGAAAAGAAAGAAGGGATACTGGTCTGTAGTTGTTGACATCAGAGGGATCGAGTGTTGGTTTTTTGAGAAGGGGTGCAACTCTCGCTCTCTTGAAGACGGAAGGGACATAGCCAGCGGTCAAGGATGAGTTGATGAGCAAGGTGAGGTAAGGGAGAAGGTCACCGGAGATGGTCTGGAGAAGAGAGGAGGGGATAGGGTCAAGCGGGCAGGTTGTTGGGCGGCCGGCCTTCACAAGTCGCAATAATTTATCTGGAGAGAGAGGGGAGAAAGAAGTCAAAGCATAGGGTAGGGCAGTGTGAGCAGGACCAGCAGTGTCATTTGACTTAACAAACGAGGATCGGATGTCGTCAACCTTCTTTTCAAAATGGTTGACGAAGTCATCCACAGAGAGGAAGGATGAGGGGGAGGGGGAGGAGGATTCAGCAGGGAGGAGAAGGTGGCAAAGAGCTTCCTAGGGTTAGAGGCAGATGCTTAGAATTTAGAGTGGTAGAAAGTGGCTTTAGCAGCAGAAACAGATGAAGAAAATGTAGAGAGGAGGGAGTGAAAAGATGCCAGGTCCGCAGGGAGTCTAGTTTTCCTCCATTTCCGCTCGGCTGCCCGGAGCCCTGTTCTGTGAGCTCGCAATGAGTCATCAAGCCACGGAGCAGGAGGGGAGGACCGAGCCGGCCGGGAGGATAGGGGACATAGAGTCAAAGGATGCAGAAAGGGAGGAGAGGAGGCAGAATCAGGAGATTGGAGGGAGAAGGATTGAGCAGAGGGAAGAGATGATAGGATGGAAGAAGAGAGAGTAGCGGGAGAGAGAGAACGAAGGTTGCGACGGCGCATTACCATCTGAGTAGGGGCAGAGTGAGTAGTGTTGGAGGAGAGCGAGAGAGAAAAGGATACAAAGTAGTGGTCGGAGACATGGAGGGGAGTTGCAGTGAGATTAGTAGAAGAACAGCATCTAGTAAAGATGAGGTCAAGCGTATTGCCTGCCTTGTGAGTAGGGGGGGACGGTGAGAGGGTGAGGTCAAAAGAGGAGAGGAGTGGAAAGAAGGAGGCAGAGAGAAATGAGTCAAAGGTAGACGTAGGGAGGTTAAAGTCACCCAGAACTGTGAGGGGTGAGCCATCCTCAGGAAAGGAACTTGTCAAGCTCATTGATGAACTCTCCAAGGGAACCTGGAGGGCGATAAATGACAAGGATGTTAAGCTTGAATGGGCTAGTGACTGTGACAGCATGGAATTCAAATGAGGAGATAGACAGATGGGTCAGGGGAAAAAGAGAGAATGTCCACTTGGGAGAGATGAGGATTCCTGTGCCACCACCCCGCTGACCAGATGCTCTCGGGGTATGCGAGAACACATGGTCAGATGAGGAGAGAGCAGTAGGAGTAGCAGTGTTTTCAGTGGTAATCCATGTTTCCGTCAGCGCCAAGAAGTCGAGGGACTGGAGGGTAGCATAGGCTGAGATGAACTCTGCCTTGTTGGCAGCAGAACGGCAGTTCCAGAGGCTGCCTGAGACCTGGAACTCCACGTGGGTGGTGCGTGCAGGGACCACCAGATTAGAGAGGCAGCAGCCACGCGCTGTGAGGCGTTTGTATAGCCTGTGTGGAGAGGAGAGAACAGGGATAGACAGAGGCATAGTTGACAGGCTACAGAAAATGGCTACAATAATGCAAAGGAGATGGGAATGAAATGAACTAAACCTCTGGGAAAGGAGAGAGCGGGGCCTCCCTCACTTACGTTTCACTGAAACACCCAAATATAACTCTCCCAACTTCCACCTCAGAAACTATAATTGTTGTAAACTACAGTGGTTCAATGTTTTCTAGGAATAGACTAACTTAGTTTATTCAGCTAACTTGGTACAGTATTCTTCAGTGAAAATCGTCCAGGGCACCTAGTCATATGACGCCACAGCCAACTAGCATGCCGGACTCCAACAACACGGTTTAGCACCAATACTCGGCCACAACAAACCACCAGTGTGTCAACACGCCAAGCAGATCATTCGTGTCCGTGTCTAACGTTGTGGGTTAGTCCCGACAGCTTGAGCGAGTCCGTCGTCAACTTATTCAGCCAGTTAGTTAGCTAGAATAGTTAGCATACTAGCTAGCAATTGCTTTCAGCAATCCAGGGTTTATATACACTGAGTATACCAAACATTAGGAGCACCCCTCCCCCCTTTTCCAATTCTTGATACACACGGGAAACTGTTGAGCATGAAAAACCCAGCAGCGTCACAGTTCTTGACACAAATCTACCATACCCCCTTCAAAGGCTCTTAAATCTTTTCTCTTGCCCATTCACCCTCTGAATGGCACACATACTGTACACAATCCATGTCTCAAATGTCGCAAGGCTTAAAAATCATTCTCTAACCTGTCTCCTCCCCTTCATCTACACTGATTGAAGTGGATTTAACAAGTTAAATCAACAAGGTATCATATCTTTCACCTGGATTCACCTGGTCAGTCTATCATGGAAAGAACAGGTGTTCCTAATGTTTTGTATACTCAGTGTACATCATTGCATTCTACCACAACATCAGGATATACAGTACATGACCAGAAGTATGTGGACACCTGCTCGTCGAACATCTCATTCCAAAATCATGGGCATTAATATGGAATTGGTCCCCCCTTTGCAGCTATAATAGCCTCCACTCTTCTGGGAAGGCTTTCCACTAGATGTTGGTACATTGCTGTGGGGACTTGCTTCCATTCAGCCACAAGAGCATTAGTGAGGTCGGGCACTGATGTTGGGCGATTAGGCCTGGCTCGCAGTAGGCGTTCCAATTCATCACAAAGATGTTCGATGGGGTTAAGATCAAATCTTTGTGCAGGCCAGTCAAGTTCTTCCACACCGATCTCAACAAATCATTTCTGTATGTACAGTGGGGAGAACAAGTATTTGATACACTGCCTGATTTTGCAGGTTTTCCTACTTACAAAGCATGTCATTTTTATCATAGGTACACTTCAACTGTGAGAGACGGAACCTAAAACAAAAATCCTGAAAATCACATTGTATGATTTTTAAGTAATTCATTTGCATTGTATTGCATGACATCAGTATTTGATACATCAGAAAAGCAGAACTTAATATTTGGTACAGAAACCTTTGTTTAGAATTACAGAGATCATACATTTCCTGTAGGTCTTGACCAGGTTTGCACACACTGCAGCAGGGATTTTGGCCCACTCCTCCATACAGACCTTCTCCAGATCCTTCAGGTTTCGGGGCTGTCACTGGGCAATACAGACTTTCAGCTCCCTCCAAAGATTTTCTATTGGGTTCAGGTCTGGAGACTGGCTAGGCCACTCCAGGACCTTGAGATGCTTCTTACGGAGCCACTCCTTAGTTGCCCTGGCTGTGTGTTTCGGGTCGTTGTCACGCTGGAAGACCCAGCCACGACCCATCTTCAATGCTCTTACTGAGGGAAGGAGGTTGTTGGCCAAGATCTCGCGATACATGGCCCCATCCATCCTCCCCTCAATACGGTGCAGTCGTCCTGTCCCCTTTGCAGAAAAGCATCCCCAAAGAATGATGTTTCCACCTCCATGCTTCACGGTTGGGATGGTGTTCTTGGGGTTGTACTCATCCTTCTTCTTCCTCCAAACACGGCGAGTAGAGTTTAGGCCAAAAAGCTATATTTTTGTCTCATCAGACCACATGACCTTCTCCCATTCCTCCTCTGGATCATCCAGATGGTCACTGGCAAACTTCAGACGGGCCTGGACATGCGCTGGCTTGAGCAGGGGGACCTTGCGTTCGCTGCAGGATTTTAATCCATGACGGCGTAGTGTGTTACTAATGGTTTTCTTTGAGACTGTGGTCCCAGCTCTCTTCAGGTCATTGATCAGGTCCTGCCGTGTAGTTCTGGGCTGATCCCTCACCTTCCTCATGATCATTGATGCCCCACGAGGTGAGATCTTGCTTGGAGCCCCAGACCGAGGGTGATTGACCGTCATCTTGAACTTCTTCCATTTTCTAATAATTGTTGCCTTCTCACCAAGCTGCTTGCCTATTGTCCTGTAGACCATCCCAGCCTTGTGCAGGTCTACAATTTCATCCCTGATGTCCTTACACAGCTCTCTGGTCTTGGCCATTGTGGAGAGGTTGGAGTCTGTTTGATTGAGTGTGTGGACAGGTGTCTTTTATACAGGTAACGAGTTCAAACAGGTGCAGTTTATACAGGTATTGAGTGAAGAACAGGAGGGCTTCTTAAAGAAAAACTAACAGGTCTGTGAGAGCCGGAATTCTTACTGGTTGGTAGGTGATCAAATACTTATGTCATGCAATAAAATGCAAATTAATTACTTTAAAATCATACAATGTGATTTTCTGGATTGTTGTTTTACATTCCGTCTCTCACAGTTGAAGTGTACCTATGATAAAAATTGCAGACCTCTACATGCTTTGTAAGTAGGAAAACCTGCTAAATCTGCAGTGTATCAAATACTTGTTCTCCCCACTGTACCTTGCTTTGTGCACGGGGGCATTGTCATTCTGAAACAGGAAAAGGCCTTCCCCAAACTGTTACCACAAAGTTGGAAGCACAGAATCATCTAGAATGTCATTGTATGCTGTAGCGTTAAGATTTCCCTTCACTGGAACTAAGGGCCTAGCCCAAACCATGAAAAATAGCCCCAGACCCTCATTCCTCCTCCACCAAACTTTACAGTTGGCACTACGCATTTGGGCAGGTAGTGTTCTCTTGGCATCCGCCAAACCCAGATTCGTCTGTCGGACTGCCAGATAGTGAAGCGTGATTCATCCCTCCAGAGAACGAGTTTCCACTGCTTCAGAGTCCAATGGCGGCAAGCTTTACACCACTCCAGCCGACGCTTAGCATTGCGCATTGTGATCTTAGGCTTGTGTGCGGCTGCTCGGCCATGGAAACCCATTTCATGAAGGTCCCAACGAACAGTTATTGTGCTGACGTTGCTTCCAGAGGCAGTTTGGAACTCGGTAGTGAGTGTTGCAACCGAGGACAGACGGTTTTTACGCGTTACACGCTTCAGCACTCGGCAGTCCTGTTTTGTGAGCTTGTGTGGCCTACCACTTCATGGCTGAGCCGTTGTTGCTCCTAGACGTTTCCACTTCTTAATAACAGCACTTATATTTGACTGGGGCAGCTCTAGCAGGGCGGAAATTTGACGGACTGACTTGTTGGAAAGGTGACATCCTATGACGGTGCCACGTTGAAAGTCACTGACCTCTTCAGTAAGGCCATTCTACTGCCAATGTTTGTCTATAGAGATTGCATGGCTGTGTGCTCGATTTTATACACCTGTCAGCAACGGGTGTGGCTGAAATAGTTGAATCCACTCATTTGAAGGGGTGGTCACATACTTTTGTATATATACTGTATCTGTTTGTGCGGTCTTTCCAAGTCCTATGGTGTTTCACATGACAATGACCGTTAGGAGTTGGCAAGATGGTACAAACAGGTTTTATATATTCGTCTCAGAATAGGAGTGCTGATCTAGGATCAGTTTTCCCTCTGAGATAATAATGAATAAGATTATATATGGAATGGGGGGGGGAACCAATCCTAGAACAGCATTCCTACGGAGATGCGGTGTGATTTAATATACAGTATGCCAAGAACAGTAAGTGTCTTCTAAGAAACTTGCTGATTCAGCGAGAGATAGAGTTCATTTCAAATATATATATTTTATTTTATTTAACTAGGCAAGTCAGTTAAGAAAAAATTCTTATTTACAATGACGGCTTACCAAAAGGCAAAAGGCCTCCTGCGGGGACGGGGGCTGGGATTAAAATAATTAATATATATAACTATAGGACTAAACACACATCACAACAAGAGAGACAACACAACACTACATAAAGAGAGACCTAAGACAACAACATAGCATGGCAGCAACACACGACAGCACAGCAAGGTAGCAACCCAACATGAAAACAACATGGTAGCAACACAACATGGTAGCAGCACAAATATGAGTAGTGTAATACTGTAGAGCAGTGATCATCAACTAGATTAATCTGAAAGACGATTTTTTCTAAATTACAAATAATTTATAGACCGCAAATTGACCGCAAGAAGCCTAAACAGATATAATATTTGACTAAATAAAATGTGTTATCTAAAATAAAAGACAAAAAAAAAGATAACAAATACATATATATATATATACATATATATATATATATATATAGAGGACCAGTGAAAGGTTTGGACACACCTACTCAGAACTATGAAATAACACATATGGAATCATGTAGTTACCAAAAAAGTGTTAAACAAATCAAAATGTATTTTATATTTGAGATTCTTCAAAGTAGCCACCCTTTGCCTTGATGACAGCTTTGCACACTCTTGGCATTCTCTCAACCAGCTTCACCTGGAATGCTTTTCCAACAGTCTTGAAAGAGTTCCCACATATGCTGAGCACTTCTTGGCTGCTTTTCCTTCACTCTGCCGTCCGACTCATCCCAAACCATCTCAATTGGGTTGAGGTCGGGTGATTGCCCAGGCCAGGTCATCTGATGCAGCACTCCATCACTCTCCTTCTTGGTCAAATAGCCCTTACACAGCCTGGAGGTGTGTTGGGTCATTGTCCTGTTGAAAAACAAATGATAGTCCCACTAAGCGCAAAGCAGATTGGATGGCGTATCGCTGCAGAATGCTTTGGTAGCCATGCTGGTTAAGTGTGTCTTCAATTCTAAATAAATCACCGACATTGTCACCAGCAAAGCACCCCCACACCTCCTCCTACATGTTTCACGGTGGGAACCACACATGCGGAGATCATCCGTTCACCTACTCTGCGTCTCAGAAAGACACAGCGGTTGGAACAAAAAATCTCAAATTTGGACTCATCAGACCAAAGGACAGATTTACACGGGTCTAATGTCCATTGCTCATGTTTCTTGGCCCAAGCAAGTCTCTTCTTATTATTGGTGTCCTTTAGTAGTGCTTTCTTTGCAGCAATTCGACCATGAAGGCCTGATTCACGCAGTCTCCTCTGAACAGTTCATGTTGAGATGTGTCTGTTACTTGAACTCTGTGAAGCATTTATTTGGGCTGCAATTTCTGAGGCTGGTAACTCTAATGAACTTATCCTCTGCAGCAGAGGTAACTCTGGGTCTTCCTTTCCTGTGGTGGTCCTCATGAGAGCCAATTTCGTCATAGCGCTTGATGGTTTTTGCGACTGCACTTGAAGAAACTTTCAAAGTTCTTGACATTTTCCAGATTGACTGACCTTCATGTCTTAAAGTAATGATGGACTGTCATTTCTTATTTGGGATGAGTTGGACCGCAGAGTGAAGGAAAAGCAGCCAACAAGTGCTCAGCATACGTGGGAACTCCTTCAAGACTGTTGGAAAAGCATTCCAGGTGAAGCTGGTTGAGAGAATGCCAAGAGTATGCAAAGCTGTCATCAAGGCAAAGGGTAACACTTTTTGGTTACTACATGATTCCATATATGTTATTTCATAGTTTTAAACTACACCACAAACCACAACCCACCCCCAGGATTAGGAAGTGAGAGTAGCTAATTGCCTTGGACATCAATGCTGCTTTTAACCACTCCAAATTACAAATGTAACATAATGCAGAATGAACAAGCAAAGTTGCTATGTTGCTTTTAAACCAATATAACATGGCAGTGATGGCAGAGTCCCCTCTGTATTTTTGGTATTTTATTAGGATCCCCATTAGCTGTTGCGATAGCAGCAGCTACTCTTCCTGGGGTCCACACAAAACATGAAACATGACATAATACAGAACATTAATAGACAAGAACAGCTCAAGGACAGAACTACATACATTTAAAAAGGGCACACATAGCCTACATATCAATACATACACACAAAATATCTAGGTCAAATAAAGGAGAGGCTTTATCTGTTTTTGAAACCAGGTTTGCTGTTCATTTGAGCAATATGAGATGGAAGGGAGTTCCATGCAATAATGGCTCAATAAAATACTGTACGCCTTCTTAATATAATATAATATGCCATTTAGCAGACGCTTTTATCCAAAGCGACTTACAGTCATGTGTGCATATATTTTTACGTATGGGTGGTCCCGGGGATCGAACCCACTACCCTGGCGTTACAAGCGCCATGCTCTACCAATTGAGCTACAGAGGACTGTGAAAAGACCCTTGGTGGCATATCTGGTGGGGTAAGTGTGTGTGTCAGAGCTGTGTGTAAGTTGACTATGCAAACAATTTGGAATTTTCAACACATTAATGTTTCTTATAAAAAGAAGTGATGCAGTCAGTCTCTCCTCAACTCTTAGCCAACAGAGACTGGCATGCATAGTATTGATATTAGCCCTCTGATTACAATGAAGAGCAAGACGTGCAGCTCTGTTCTGGGCCAGCTGCAGCTTAACTAGGTCTTTCTTTGCAGCACCTGACAATATCACTGGACAATAATCAAGATAACATACAACTAGAGCCTGCAGGACTTGCTTATTGGAGTGTGGTGTCAAAAAAGCAGCGCAACTCTTTATTATGGACAGACCTCCCCCCATTTTTACAACCAATTAATCTACAAGTAATGTAGTCTCCTCAACTTGTTCAACAGCCACACCACTCATTACCAGATTCAGCTGAGGTCTAGAGCTTAGGGAATGATTTGTACCAAACACGATGTTCAGGACCAGTTTATTACTGGCCACCAATTCCAAAACTGACTGCAACTACTTGTTAAGGGTTTCAGTGACTTCATTAGTTGTGGTTGCTTTGTTTGAATAATCAGCATACATGGACACACAGGCTTTGTTCAATGCCAGTGGCAGGTCATTGGTAAAAATAGAAAAGAGTAGAGGGCCTGGAGAGCTGCCCTGCGGTTCACCACACCCTACATTTTTGATATTAGAGAGGCTTCCATTAAAGAAAACCCTTTGAGTTGTATTAGATAGATAGCTCTGAATCCACGATATGGCAGAGGTTGAAAAGACATAAAACGACAGGTTATGGTCAATAATATCAAAGGCTGCACTGAAATCTAACAGTACAGTCGTGGTCAAAAGTTTTGAGAATGACACAAATATTAATTTTCACAAAGTCTGCTGTCTCAGTTTTTATGATGGCAATTTGCATATACTCCAGAATGTTATGAAGAGTGATCAGATGAATTGCAATTAATTGCAAAGTCCCTCTTTGCCATGAAAATGAACTTAATCCCAATAAAACATTTCCACTGCATTTCAGCCCTGCCACAAAAGGACCAGCTGACATCATGTCAGTGATTCTCTCGTTAACACAGGTGACAGTGTTGATGAGGACAAGGCTGGAGATCACTCTGTCATGCTGATTGAGTTAGAATAACAGACTGGAAGCTTTAAAAGGAGGGTGGTGCTTGAAATCATTGTTCTTCCTCTGTTAACCATGGTTACCTGCAAGGAAACACGTGCCGTCATCATTGCTTTGCACAAAAAGGGCTTCACAGGCAAGGATATTGCTGCTAGTAACATTGCACCTAAATCAACCATTTATCGGATCATCAAGAACTTCAAGGAGAGAGGTTCAATTGTTGTGAAGAAAGCTTCAGGGCGCCCAAGAAAGTCCAGCAAGCGCCAGGACCGTCTCCTAAAGTTGATTCAGCTGCGGGATCGGGGCACCACCAGTGCAGAGCTTGCTCAGGAATGGCAGCAGGGACAGACTGATATTCTGCAACAGGTATAGGGATTGGACTGCTGAGGACTGGGGTAAAGTCATTTTCTCTGATGAATCCCCTTTCCGATTGTTTGGGGCATCCGGAAAAAACTTGTCCGGAGAAGACAAGGTGAGCGCTACCATCAGTCCTGTGTCATGCCAACAGTAAAGCATCCTGAGGCCATTCATGTGTGGGGTTGCTTCTCAACCAAGGTAGTGGGCTCACTCACAATTTTGCCTAACTACACAGCCATGAATAAAGAATGGTACCAACACATCCTCCGAGAGCAACTTCTCCCAACCATCCAAGAACAGTTTGGTGACGAACAATGCCTTTTCCAGCATGATGGAGCACCTTGCCATAAGGCAAAAGTGATAACTAAGTGGCTCGGGGAACAAAACATCAACATTTTGGGTCCATGTCCAGGAAACTCCCCAGACCTTAATCCCATTGAGAACTTGTGGTCAATCCTCAAGAGGCAGGTGGACAAACAAAAACCCACAAATTCTGACAAACTCCAAGCATTGATTATGCAAGAATGGGCTGCCATCAGTCAGGATGTGGCCCAGAAGTTAATTGACAGCATGCCAGGGCGGATTGCAGAGGTCTTGAAAAAGAAGGGTCAACACTGCAAATATTGACTCTTTGCATAAACTTAATGTAATTGTCAATAAAAGCCTTTGACACTTATGGAATGCTTGTAATTATACTTCAGTATACCATAGTAACATCTGACAAAAATATCTAAAAACACTGAAGCAGCAAACTTTGTGAAGACCAATACTTGTGTAATTCTCAAAACTTTTGACCACGACTGTACAGCTCCCACAATCTTCTTATTAGCAATTTCTTTCAACCAATCATGTCATTTTTGTCAGTGCAGTACATAGCATGCTGAAAGTCTGTTGTCTATTTGTTTACAGAGAAATAGCATTGTATTTGGTCAAACACCATTTTTTCCAACAGTTTGCTAAGGGCTTGCAGCAAGCTGATAGGTCTGCTATTTGAACCAGTAAAGGCTGCTTTACCACTCTTGGGTAGCGGAATGACTTTGGCTTCCCTCCAGGCCTGAGAACAAACACCTTCCTCTAGACTTAGATTAAAGATATGACAGATAGGAGTGGCCATAGAGTCAGCTACCATCCTCAGTAGCTTTCCATCTAAGTTGTCAATGCCAGGTTTGTCATTATTGATCGATAACAATAATTTTTCCACCTCTCCCACACTAACTTTACAAAATTCTAACGTACAATGCATTTTCTTTAATTATTTGTTTTTTAAATGCATGAATACGATGGCTCACTGTTCATTTTTTGGCATTTCCTGCCTAAGTTTGCCCACTTTGTCAATGAAGTAATCATTCAAATAACATTAAATGTTTTTGTGATGAAAAAGCCATCTGATGATGAAAGATGGAGTTGAATTTGTCTTTATGCCCATAATTTCATTTAAAGTACTACAAAGTTTTTTTTCCATCACTCTTTATATCATTGATCTTGGCTTCTAAATAGTGTTATCCTTACATGTCACATATATACACTTTACTGTAATTTAAGCATACAGTATTATATACTTATACAGTATTTTCTAACTCTAATTTAAGGAGTATGGACAACTGGAAATTCTAAGAATGTGAGACAGTATTCAAATACATTTTAGTCTCTTCCAGTATTATGTTGCGAGGCAAAAGAGTCCAGATGAGGACACATGAAGGAAATCATGAGACCTTCCAAGAGGTACAGTAGCCCATATAATTACATACAGTAATTTCATAGGATCTCTATGCAGTAGGGTAGGCAATGGTGTAAGTTACAGCTGAAATACTATTCTGATCACAACATTGCAGTCAATTATCTACAAATCACCTTGCATTCCAAATACTATTCATTATGGGAACAAGATTGGCAATTCGGCACCTAGCCTCGCTCAAACTGACCCCCTAAAACGTGCTGCTGCTCTTCATAAGGCCGGGCCAGGGCATCATCTCTGGTTATGTAATAGGAATGTTGACTTAAATAAAAATTAATGAACCACTTGTCTGTCTCTGCGAGATTACTCTAGTTGACAACGTACATCAGAATTTTAACAGACTACTGTAGTTGACAGTGTACAACAAAACCTAAACAACTCTGCTACAGTACATGGCTACCTGGCCGTTTCCATGGCTACCTGGCCGTTTCCATGGCTACCTGGCCGTTTCCAACGGGCTTCACTACCATGTCATAATAAAACTCACAAAACATGCATCATATGACAGAAATAATATAGTCTTACACATCATGAAAGAAAGTTTATATAAATTTATTATAAACACTGTACAAATCTAGACGATCTGATTTGGGCCTCATTTAGTGTTTAATGTCACTATATATACACAACATGAAACAATGCAAACAGTAGAACCATACGGTGTTTGTTTTTCTAAAAAGTTTCAATTAAAATTCGACTTGTGTCAATTAAAATTTAACTTCTGTATTTCTGCAAGATCTAATAAATAAATAAAATATTGTAACATTGATTAAGTCAACAATTCCCCAATAGTGTCCCAATGGGACCAGAAGTCTACTCTAAAAACATTGATTTCAATCATTGGAACCTACCAACATTGATTTCAATCATTGGAACCTACCAACATTGATTTTTGGACACCAATTGTTGTACACTGTCAACTTAGTTTCTGATTCCAATCAAAATTTAAAATGTATAATTCTTGGATATCTTGCATACTGTAATACTTTCAAAAATAAAATGATTATTAGCATTATATAGCCAGTGCATGCCAATGTGGTAAAAATGTTGCCAACTTGATACGTTATTGAACATTGGTATGTTACGTTTTGGAAAAGTATCCATTTTGAGCAGTAATACACATTGGTAAGACCTACAGATATTATGTAAGTGTGACACCAGTCAGTACGTAAGACGTGGATCTCTCAAAGCTAAGCTGGCTATAACAGGGTTCGGAAACACTCCTTAAAGACAGCTTAACAATCCGTTATGGATCTTTCTTCTCATCAGTAAAATAGACCAGACAAAAAAATAAGACAAAAACGTTCTCAGTGCAACAGTCATCATCTCTCCCTGAGAGGAGAGGAGCAGGAAGTAGACGAGGGGACCAAGATAATTGGCTGAAAACTCTGAAAGGAGGAAAGGATGGGAAGAACAGGAAAATAATATCAATACTTTGAACTATCACAACATGATCAATGATGCTCTTCTGATTAATCCACAATGAACATGAATCCTCATCTGTAGGTTGGATGGTCTCACGATGCTATCCTACCAAGTGTTGTTTATCAATCGGCTGCTGGAGGAATCCTAGAAACCGAGGCTATAGATAAATGCCTATAGGACTAATAAAGTTGCGGCCAAATGTATTGGCACCCTTGCACTTTTCTTAAATAATTCCCCATTTCTTCTAAATGAAGTTGAAATTAAAGAAAAAAGAACACCCTCCCTACAATTAAACATGTGGGAGGTTCAATAATGCTGTGGCATTGCTTTGCTGCCTCTGGTACTGGGGGCCTTCAACGAAATCAGCAGATTGATGTTCAACCCAGTGTCCAAAAACTGGGTCTCCATTGAAGGTTCTGGGTCTTCCAGCAAGACAACGACCCAAAACACACATCAAAAAGCACCCTGGAATGGTTCAAGAAGAGATGCTGGACTGTTCTGGAGTGGCCAGCGAAGAGTCCAGATCCGAATCACATCCAAAACCTACGGCGAGAGCTGAAAACAGCAGTTGGTGGAGGGTACCCCTCAAACATTGAATAATTAGAGCGGTTTTCTGCTGAAGAGTGGCCCAAATTGCCAGTTGAAAGGTGCAGCAAGCTCATTGATGGCTACAAGAAGAGTTTGTCTGCAGTTATCTTGGCCAAAGGCTGTGCAACCAAGTTAGCTCCGGGGTGCCAATAATATTGTCCATGCCATTTGTCCTAATTTTCTAAATAAAAAGTTTTCAATTTGAACTTATTTTAGA
Organism: Coregonus lavaretus; assembly: GCF_964263955.1. Classification (NCBI taxonomy): domain Eukaryota; kingdom Metazoa; phylum Chordata; class Actinopteri; order Salmoniformes; family Salmonidae; genus Coregonus; species Coregonus lavaretus. Next base: position 41,211,722 of record NC_140007.1, read on the forward strand.
AGAAATAGGGAATGATTTCAAAAAAGTGTAAAGGTGCCAATATATTTGGCTGCAACTGTATGTAAACTAAACGATGATACCCAACTCACAGCATAGTCCTGGAGATACAGGGCTGCTGCTACAGGGTTTCCACAGCGGGTCTGCTGGGGCCAGGAGGATGAGGGAGGAAGGGCTGGGGAGGAGGTGTAGGTGGCCACCTCCTCGTCAAGACGTAGCTCCTTCAGAAGGGGGAGGCGCCGGCGGAGCAAGGCTGTAGCAGAACTCAGAGCACCGCTCTTTGGGAACATAATACTACCTGCAACGATACATGGTTACAGATCGATTAAACATGTATTTATAAAGCCCTTTCTGCATAATCAGTTGGATCAACCTGGATTAGACTCCAAAGAGCAAGCAGAAGCACAGTCAGCTAGTATATACTGACTGAGTCCTACCTCTGGGCTGGCTCAGGGGGACAAAGGCTGAGAGGTTGGTCAACCTGGTCAGGTCTGAGACTGCAGCTGTGACTTCAGGGATCTCTGGTGCAGAGGCTCTGTCTAACTCTGGTTGCAGTGGGAGGCTGTCCATCGCCTCCTGTGCTCCTGCAGCTCTGGCCCCTGCAGCACAATGCTCCAGGGGCCCATCTCGCTCCAGGGGCCCACCTCGCTCCAGGGGCCCACCTCGCTCCAGAAATCCGGCCACAGGGCTCTCCTGTTCGTGTGCTGGAGCTGCTCTGTGCAGCTTCTTGCCAGTTGAGAAGAAAATGACTGATTCTCTGTGTGGAGCTTGGAAGAAAGTCTGGAGTCGTCCTCCTGTGTTGCTTTGCTCCTCCTCCTTCGCCAGCTGTTGGTCTGCTCGCGTCTCAGCAGGATCTTGATCCAATGCCACACCGTCTGTCCGTTCTTCCTCCTCTTGGTCCTCAGTCTCCTTAAACAATCTCTGGACAACCTCCTGCCCCACACAAACATTTACATGTTAGTCATTTAGCAGACACTCTTATTCAGAGCGACTTACAAACACTGCATTCAACTAAAGTATGTCAACCCATCACAATCGTGGCAAGTAAATGCCACCTGTTAGCCCCCCTCCTCACCTCCTTGCATGTCTCCAGATCTCTGTTGTGGCCCTGGAGGCCCCTGAGTCTGGGAGAGCCTGAGTAGGGGGTCTGGTGGGCAGACAGGAGCCTCCTCTGAAAGAAGATGGCTCAGTGAGTTAGAGCATCCATGGTGCTGGCAATAACAGGGTTGTGAATTTAAGTATGCTCCCTCTAATTTGCTCTCTCTCCCTCCCATCCCGGAGGACCTGAGCCCTAGGACCTGGCCTGATGACTCCTGACTGTCCCCAGTCCACCTGGTCGTGCTGCTGCTCCAGTTTCAACTGTTCTGCCTGCGGCTATGGAACCTGTTCACCGGACGTGCTACCTTGTCCCGGACCTGCTGTTTAAGACCCTTTCTTTACCGCACCTGCTGTCTCGACCTCTGAATGCTCGGCTATGAAAAGCCAACTGACATTTACTCCTGAGGTGCTGACCGGTTGCACCCTCTACATCCACTGTGATTATTATTTGACCCATCTTGAAGAACAATCTGGCCTTAATGGCCATGTACTCTTATAATCTCCACCCGGCACAGCCAGAAGAGGACTGGCCACCCCTCAGAGCCTGGTTCCTTTCTAGGTTTCTGCCTTTCTAGGGAGTTTTTCCTAGCCACCGTGCTTCTACATCTGCATTGCTTGCTGTTTTGGGGTTTTAGACTGGGTTTCTGAACCTGCTGATGTAAAACGGGCTTTATAAATACATTTGATTGATTGAACGAACCATGGGCAACATATACTGAATATTTCCACTTTAGTGTTGACAGTAAAAAATAATAATATCTAAAGACATAAGAGTCAGGGGTTTACTGGAACATACTAACCATGGACATGAGAGTCAGGGGTTTACTGGAACATACTGACCATGGACATGGGCTGATGCCTGGTGTCAGGGACCCGCTGAGGTGTCCACTTTAAGGCTGGGGTCTGGCTGACTGACGTCACTGAGGAGAGGGACAGACAGATAGATCATGTCATAAGGCAGACCCAAGAGGAGAGGGAGAAAAAGGTCAATATCTGGTTGAGATTTGGCAATAAAAATGGTAGCATATAACCAACGTACCCATAGGTCCTCCAGGTGCTTCAGTGTGCCACTTTGTGATGGGTACTCTCTGTGCCTGGAAAGGTAAAGCACCCATGAATGTTGTGTTATTCATCTGTAGAAGGTGGCTGCCTGTTTCATTGAGCACTAAGGAGACATGACAAGTAGGTACATGAGGACGTAGCATGGTAATGACTTTAAAAAGGTGCAATACACCGAAATCGCTCCGCTATTTCCTGGTTGCTAAAATTCTAAGTTTGCCTAATTTCAGTTTGTGACAAAACAAGCAGTCATTGTGTAGAGAAACATTGTATCTAAACCGCTGTGAAATATATTTTCCATAAGTATTTTCAGCTGCCAGGGTTCACACACATTTTGATAGATAGAAGTCATGGAAAAGTCATGACATTCCAACCAAATTTTTCCATGACCAACAATTGGAGGCCTCTATGTACAGTACATATAAAAAAAGTAAGAGTAATGTGGTATCAACACTGGGAGGCTGCTCTACATTTACATTTACATTTTAGTCATTTAGCAGACGCTCTTATCCAGAGCGACTTACAGGAGCAATTAGGGTTAAGTGCCTTGCTTAAGGGCACATCGACAGATTTTTCACCTAGTCGGCTCGGGGATTAGAACCAGCGACCTTTCGGTTACTGGCACAACGCTCTTACACACTAAGCTACCTGCCGCCCTACCATCTCCTGTCTTTGAGCAAGGCACTTAACATCCCACAAAGTAGAATAACTGTTTGGCAACTATATAAAACACCTGGGCAACCCTCAATCTGGAAAGCTAGTGGGTGTGCAGGCTTTTGATCAAGCCCTGCTCAAACACATCAGAGACAGTTTATCAAGGTCCGGATGAGCAGCTAATTTCTAAAATGTGGTTTGTTAAAGGGGAATAAAAGCCTGCACACCCATTAGCTCTCCTGGAGGATGGTTAACCACCCTTGATGCAAAACATTGCAACATTACACCCAAATACGTTTGATGCCTTTTTTAAATAACTAACTAATTTAATATATTAAAAGATCAAATGGCTATAGTAGGCTACAAATATTTGTATTAATCTGAAGCAAGCCCACACATTTTCTTCAGTCATATTTAGCTACCTTAGAAGTGTTTACATTGCAGGCTGACTATCATATATTGAGTTACAATGCCCCATACATTGGATGCCCAAATCAACTGAAAGTATCTACAAAACAACTTTTGAATCCACATAATCCAAAAGAAAGGCTAGGTCTAATATTTTTTCTAAAAATTAATGTTCACGATTCACAAATTATTTTGATTCACATGATTCGATTCAACTGATTCAAGGCGATTGAACCGAGTCCAACTAATCAAATAGCGATGTGAATCGTTCGCCTCATCAAAAATAATCATTTAAATTAATCATATGAATCGTTCAAAAAAGTAAATCAATTTTGCATTCGCGAGTGTCAGTGGAAAGTTTTTTGGGACATTGATGACATGACGAAAACATTTATAGCTTAACAGTTAACTAGAGGGTACAATATATGTTTTGAATTGTCAACCTACCTAGTTAGTCTGTTTTCTACCATATTTTATAGGCTAGGCCTATCCGCTGCTGCAATGTGCCGACTGCCTCTCTTCCTTGAGCAACGGCCCACTCGTCTCGTACGCATGTGATGCGTGCAAACGCAGAAGCGCTGAAGTGTAATTCCGTGCCTGGCTGATATGTTGATTTTTATTTGATTGTTAAAATATTTAAAAACTGTGGCTAAATAAATTACATTAACAGAAATTCAATTAATTTCCATAACTTTTCGGATTTTATCATTTTCCAAAACTTTTCCAGGCCTGGAAAAATACCATTTAAAAATGCCATTACTTTTCCAGGCCTTTCACGACCATTCAAACCCCTGCTGTTTGAAGCTGGTGTACAAAACCAAAAGTAAAAGATGCAAAAACGTAACTTACGAATGGGAAGCATAGAAAATGTGCAAATAGAACAGATCTACCGCTTCTTTGACTTGCTTTCAATAAGAATGACATATAACTCCCATTTCTATGTGAATTTGATTGGGTTGTCCAAAGAGTTACATATTGCAGCTTTAAATCTGAATTGTAATGTATACTGTTGTTTCCACCCTGGCTGGAGCAGCTTTATATGTATTTTTGTTATTATTAAATCAATCAATTGATTGATCAAAAGGTGACTGACAGTGTAGATGGAGGTGCCCCTGCCAGAGGGACAGGCAGAGGTGCGTTGGGGTGTGGCCTCCAGGGGTCTCCCAGCCTTCACCCTTTCATTCTGCAGGATGCTGCTGAGAGCTGCAGGGTCTGGGGAGAACTGAACACTCCGTACTGGACCTGGAACACAAAGTTACAGCCTTAATAGTTTGACAATTTTTTTTCTCTTCTTCACCATTTGAAGCTATAAAGCTTCTTTAAAAATGCATGTTTTTGCATTATGACTATGAAGCAGTACTAATTTATTGCTGGGATTTCTAAACTTTGTTCTTCAAAACTTGCCCAAAGATGGGGATGCGTCCACCAGTACTACCACTGACCTGCAGAGGCTGCCGACTTCTGGCGACCCTTCATGACAGACACTCTCTGGGGCTGGAGAGGATAGCTGACCCCTTCATTCATGCTGCTGAGGGAGGAAGGCTCAGGGGAGAACTGAACAGACCTTACGGGACCTATAAACAATACAAGCACATACAAGGTTAGAGACTTGCTAGCCTATCCCAGCTTCCCTAGATTGAGCCGGAGTAGGGGTTTGAATTGGCTGGCTAATCAAACAGCTCAGTGCAAATTGTATTTAAAAAAAAAAAAAAAAGGTGCTACGTATAACATTTACACCGGCTAATAGCCCTAAATGTCAACACTATATCAGCAGTACAAATCAAATTGTATGTCACATGCGCCGAATACAACAGGTGTAGACCTTACAGTGAAATGCTTACTTACAAGCCCTTAACCAACAATGCAGTTTTAAGAAAAATAAGTGTTAAGTAAAAAGATAGATAAGTAAAAAATAAAAATAAAAAATTAAAGAGCAGCAGTAAAATAACATAACAGTAGGGAGGCTATATACAGGGGGTACCGGTACAGAGTCAATGTGCGGGGGCACAGGTTAGTCGAGGTAATTGAGGTAATACGTACATGCAGGTAGAGTTAAAGTGACAATGCATAGATAATAAACAGAGAGTGTCAACAGCGTAAAAGAGGGGGTGGATGGGGGAAAATCAATGCAAATAGTCCGGTTAGCCATTTGATTAGCGGTTCAGGAGTCTTATGGCTTGGGGGTTAGACTCTGTTAAGAAGCCTTTTGGACCTAGACTTGGAGCTCCGGTACCGCTTGCCGTGCAGTAGCAGAGAGAACAGTCTATGACTAGGGTGGAGTCTTTCACAATTTTTAGGGCCTTCCTCTGACACCGCCTGGTATAGAGGTCCTGGATGGCAGGAAGCTTGGCCCCAGTGATGTACTGGGCCGTACGCACTACCCTCTGTAGTGCCTTGCGGTCGGAGGCCGAGCAGTTGCCATACCAGGCAGTGATGCAACCAGTCAGGATGCTCTCGATGGTGCAGCTGTAGAACATTTTGAGGATCTGAGGACCCATGTCAAATATTTTCAGTCTCCTAAGGGGGAATAGGCTTTGTTGTGCCTTCACGACTGTCTTGGTGTGTTTGGACCATGATAGTTTGTTGGCGATGTGGACACCAAGGAACTTGAAGCTCTCAACCTGCTCCACTACAGCCCCGTCAATGAGAATGGGGGTGTGCTCGGTCCTCCTTTTCCTGTAGTCCACAATAATCTCCTTTGTCTTGATCACGGTGCTGGCACCACACTGCCAGGTCTCTGACCTCCTCCCTATAGGCTGTCTCATCATTGTCGGTGATCAGGCCTACCACTGTTGTGTCGTTGGCAAACTTAATGATGGTGTTGGAGTCGTGCCTGGCCATGCAGTCATGGGTGAACTGGGAGTACAGGAGGGGACTGAGCACACACCCCTGAGGGGCCCCCGTGTAGAGGATCAGCGTGGCAGATGTGTTGTTACCTACCCTTACCACCTGGGGGCGGCCCGTCAGGAAGTCCAGGATCCAGTTGCAGAGGGAGGTGTTTAGTCCCAGGATCCTTAGCTTAGTAATGAGCTGTGAGGGCACTATGGTGTTGAACGCTGAGCTGTAGTCAATGAATAGCATTCTCACGTAGGTCTTCCTCTTGTCCAGGTGGGAAAGGGCAGTGTGGAGTGCAATAGATATTGCATCATTTGTGGATTTGTTGGGGCTGTATGCAAATTGGAGTGGGTCTAGAGTTTCTGGGATAATGGTGTTGATGTGAGCCATGACCAGCCTTTCAAAGTACTTCATGGCTACTGACGTGAGTGCTACGGGTCTGTAGTCATTTAGACAGGTTAGCTTAGTGTTCTTGGGCTCAGGGACTATGGTGGTCTGCTTGAAACAAGTTGGTATTACGGACTCAGTCAGGGACAGGTTGAAAATGTCAGTGAAGACACTTCCAAGTTGGTCAGCGCATGCTCGGAGTACACATCCTGGTAATCAGTCTGGCCTTGTGAATGTTGACCTGTTTAAAAGGTCTTACTCACATCGGCTACGGAGAGCGTGATCACACAGTCGTCCGGAACAGCTGATGCTCTCATGCATGCTTCAGTGTTGCTTGCCTCGAAGCGAGCATAGAAGTAATTTAGCTCGTCTGGTAGGCTTGTGTCACTGGGCAGCTTGCGACTGTGCTTCCCTTTGTAGTCTGTAATAGTTTGCAAGCCCTGCCACATCCGACGAGCGTCGGAGTCGGTGTAGTACGATTAAATCTTAGTCCTGTATTGACGCTTTGCCTGTGATGGTTTGTCGGAGGGCATAGCAGGATTTCTTATAAGTGTCCGGGTTAGAGTCCCGCTCCTTGAAAGTGGATGTTGCGTGTAATCCATGGCTTCTGGTTGGGTTATGTACGTACGGTCACTGTGGGGACGACGTCATCGATGCACTTATTGATGAAGCCAGTGACTGATGTGGTGTACTCCTCAATGCCATCGGAAGAATCCCGGAACATATTCCAGTCTGTGCTAGCAAAACAGTCCTGTAGTTTAGCATCTGCGTCATCTGACCACTTCTTTATTGACCGAGTGATATTATGTTTTTATGATATAATGATGTCATGCCATAGTGTTGTGAGGACAGAGGAAGAGTTAAGAGATGAGTGGTTTGGGGCCATGAAGTCTACATTCCATTATGTCAAGGTAGATTAGTGATGTTTAGGAGAGCATGAGTGATGTTTAAGATACTGACTTGGGGTAAAAAGTGATGAACATCAAAGGCAGGGAGTGCCCATGGAGACTTGCCAGATGTATGCCAGCAGAAGGGTAATAAAGGCTATAAGGTAGAGGGTCTTCTTGGTTAAGTTAGTTCAACTGATGAAGGGCAAAGCCATGTCCGTTTGTTAGATGAACCCACGAGCTCGTGATTCAATAAAAACTTGGTATGAAATCTCCACAGAATGTCTAAGTATATTCTTGCATCCTTGATTCTTTGATACCTGAGAAACTCATAAGACGAGTCACTGGTTTTTGCTTGTAAGCAGGAAACAGGAGGATAGAATTATGGTCAGATTTGCCAAATGGAGAGCGAGGGAGAACATTGTACGCGTCTCTGTGTGTGGAGTAAAGGTGGTCTAGAGTTTTTTTCCCTCTGGTTGCACATTTAACATGCAGGTAGAAATTAGGTAAAACGAATGTAAGTTTCCCTGCATTAAAGTTCCCGGCCACTAGGAGCGCCGCCTCTGGATGAGCATTTTCCTGTTTGCTTATGGCCTTATACAGCTCATTGAGTGCGTGCGGTCTTAGTGCCAACATCGGTTTGTGGTGGTAAATAGACAGCTACGAAAAAAATTGATGAAAACTCTCTTGGTAAATAGTGTGGTCTACAGCTTATCATGAGATACTCTACATCAGGCGAGTAAAACCTTGAGACTTCCTTATTATTAGATTTCGTGCACCAGCTGTTGTTTACAAATATACACAGACTGCCACCCCTTGTCTTACCGGAGGCGGCTGTTCTATGATTGTATGTAGGCTAATAGGACTGATGGTAGAGGCAGATTACCCACTCGTCGTCGGATCCTTACAAGACACCCCGACCTACGTCCCCAATATCTCAGTCTCTTTCTCCTGCGAATGACGGGGATGTGGGCCTTGTCGGGTGTCTGAAGTAAATCCTTTGCGTCCGACTCGTTAAAGAAAAAATCTTTGTCCAGTACGAGGTGAGTTATCGCTGTCCTGATATCCAGAAACTCTTTTCGGTTGTAAGAGACGGTGGCAGAAACATTATGTATAAAATAAGTTACAAATAACGCAAAACAAAACACACACAATAGCACAATTGGTTAGGAGCCCGTAAAACGGCAGCCATCTCCTCTGGCGCCAATTTGCATACATCTGCGATGTGTCCAGTAGTACTACCACTGACCTGCAGAAGCTGCTGTCATCTGGTGACCCTTCATGACAGACACTCTCTGGGGCTGGAGAGGATAGCTGACCCCTTCATTCTGCAGGATGCTGCCCAGGGCCGCAGGGTCAGGATAGAACTGAACATTCCTGACAGGACCTAATGCAATACAAGAACATAAAGTATACCAAACAGCAAATTGTATTTTTATAAGATGCTCCAGTACATGAAACAGTTCCACCTGTAAATCTACATAATATAAAGGAATGCAAATTCACAAGAGAAAAACTACAATGACCAGCAGAGAGCACTGTCTTCTGGCCACTCTTCATGATGGATACTCTCTGGGGCTGCGAAGAAAAGAACACCTCTAGTTAGTTCATTGGCAAAAATCATTACCATCCAGACCTGAGTTCAAATAGTATTTGATTTCTTTCAAATACTTTGAATGTTTGCTGCTATTCCATTGGTTCAATTGCAACATGCAACCTCAAACATACAGTGGGGGAAAAAAGTATTTAGTCAGCCACCAATTGTGCAAGTTCTCCCAATTAAAAAGATGAGAGAGGCCTGTAATTTATCATCATAGGTACACGTCAACTATGACAGACAAAATGAGAAAAGAAAATCCAGAAAATCACATTGTAGGATTTTTTATGAATTTATTTGCAAATTATGGTGGAAAATAAGTATTTGGTCAATAACAAAAGTTTCTCAATACTTTGTTATATACCCTTTGTTGGGAATGACACAGGTCAAACGTTTTCTGTAAGTCTTCACAAGGTTTTCACACACTGTTGCTGGTATTTTGGCCCATTTCTCCATGCAGATCTCCTCTAGAGCAGTGATGTTTTGGGGCTGTCGCTGGGCAACACGGACTTTCAACTCCCTCCAAAGATTTTCTATGGGGTTGAGATCTGGAGACTGGCTAGGCCACTCCAGGACCTTGAAATGCTTCTTACGAAGCCACTCCTTCGTTGCCCGGGCGGTGTGTTTGGGATCATTGTCATGCTGAAAGACCCAGCCACGTTTCATCTTCAATGCCCTTGCTGATGGAAGGAGGTTTTCACTCAAAATCTCACGATACATGGCCCCATTCATTCTTTCCTTTACACGGATCAGTCGTCCTGGTCCTTTTGCAGAAAAACAGCCCCAAAGCATGATATTTCCACCCCCCTGCTTCACAGTAGATATGGTGTTCTTTGGATGCAACTCAGCATTCTTTGTCCTCCAAACACGACGAGTTGAGTTTTTACCAAAAAGTTCTATTTTGGTTTCATCTGACCATATGACATTCTCCCAATCCTCTTCTGGATCATCCAAATGCACTCTAGCAAACTTCAGACGGGCCTGGACATGTACTGGCTTAAGCAGGGGGACACGTCTGGCACTGCAGGATTTGAGTCCCTGGCGGCGTAGTGTGTTACTGATGGTAGGCTTTGTTAATAATTTGCAAATAAATTCATTAAAAATCCTACAATGTGATTTTCTGGATTTTCTTTCCTAAATTTGTCTGTCATAGTTGACGTGTACCTATGATGAAAATTACAGGCCTCTCTCATCTTTTTAAGTGGGAGAACTTGCACAATTGGTGGCTGACTAAATACTTTTTTCCCCCCACTGTAGCTATGGCATTATTTGAAAACACAAACAAATACTAACTCACTATAACCGACCCAAAATCCTGGTACCTCATTCCACAGGACAACTCACCATGTTGTAATAGGCTTGTGTAGAGGGACGGCTGGACATAAAAACCTTGGCTGCACTGACTCCCTCATTCTGGAGGATACTACGTAGGGCAGAGGGGTCAGAGTGGAAGGCAGCCGCCACACTCCCTGGAACACACACAGTACAATGGAACACATTTACAATTTCAAAAAGAAAATGTATGAAATGAAGAGCCTAAGCAGAGAGAGAAAGAGTGGGGAGAGACAGACTATATAGGCCTAATAGTATTAGAGAGAGAGAGGCTGAGGAGGTTTGAGCTCTGAAATGTTATCATACCATCGGTAATAAAAACCATTCTCACCAGCGGTACTACTTGGTAACTGCCCAGGCATGGAAGGATCTTTGAGGCTGAGCATGTCAAAATGGCCCCTACAGGCTTCCGTACTGAGGGCAGTGGGCTGGGCTGAGGCAGTGGAGGCACTACTAATTGAGAAAGCACTGGACGAAAGACCTGAGCCGTGAGCAAATGAACTGGGAGGTCTGGAAAGACCAAGTTGTCCCAATCCAGATACGTGCAATGGATTTTCTGAAGAAGACTGGGCTTTTAGTTTTGGATGTTGAGACAAAGACATGGAGGTGGCAGCACTGGGAGCCTGGGTCAGATGAGGCTTCCCTGTCTCTCTATTTTGCTGTGGCAAGATGCCTCCAGGCCCTTGACCTGCTTTTCTAGCTGCCAAGTGTAGTGCATGTGTTGGGATTTGAGCAGCAAGCTCTACAGTTGACTTTGATTGGGCCTTGTTATGAGTTGTTGGGACGGTACTGGGCAGTGTGGCAGTGGTTGATGTGGGTCTTGTTTTTAGATGGCCAGCAATGCTAAAAGTACTTTCAGGTTGGGTGGGTTGAGCACCAGCCCTTGCAGTAGTAGCCAGCGGTCCCCTCTGGTTCTGTGCCCCCATTCGGTTGGCCTTGGGATTAGAGAAGTTGAAAGGCACAGGCTTGGTGCTTGGTTTCTTCCTCTTGGTTTTACCCTAAAGGAAAACAGAGACATACAGAAACTAATTATTATTTAGCACTGATAAGTAGTGCTTGGGAGAGACACATTCAGGGCAGGTTTCCCAGACCCAGATTAATCCTAATCCTGGACTAAGAAGCACTTTCAATGTTTAATACCCAGTGAGTCTGCTTTCTAGTCCAGGAATATGCTTAATATGGGTCCTGGAAACCAGCCCTTAGTGATGCAGTTGATTGGGGAAAAGATGTTCCTTACTGCTAGAGAGTTCTCCTCCCATCTCTTGTGTGACAGGGTGAAGTCAGAGGGAGTCTGGAGGGGCAGGGACTTGGCCAGCACTGGCAGCCTGCTGATGCCCAGTGGTCTTACAGGGGGCTTGGTACTGTTGTCTGAGACTGCTGCTGGGTCCTTGTTCTCAGACCCCAGTTTGGTAGGATGGCCGTGGGGTACAGAGGGGTGTTTGGAAGGGTGGGGTACAGAGGGGTGTTTGGAAGGGTGGGGTAAAGATGGGTGTTTAGAGCCTGGCTTTGGGTCTGCTGTCATTCTGTTGAGACTGGAGAGGGACAGTCAATGTAGAGAGTGTAGACATATATACTTTTCAGGCAGTGTATCCACAGTGTTGTTTTTAATTCAGGTTCAGCTATAGACAGTGGCCATGCATCATTAGGGAGACACAACCACCAAAATAACGCACAATAGACGAGTTGTGTTCATACTCTGTAGGCCTACCTTGAATGGTCGTTCAGGATTTTGTTCTGACTTTGCTGACGCAGTACTTGAGAGGAATCCATGTTGGCTCATTCAGAGGTTCAACAATGTTCTGTAAATAACAAACCTGAACCAAATGTTAGTAAACATAATTCTGTACCGCAGCATGCTAGCTAACACAGCTGGCAAGAGAGTATTGATAGCTACGCTTTTTAGAGATAAAAACAGCAACAACATTGATGAATTGCTCGATTGCTTTACTGTAGCTAGCTAACTTAACATATCTCTTGCAAGCAAAGAACACATTGCAATCTTCTAGCTTATTCCTTAAAAAACACCACAAAACGTTGAACAATTTAAACGGTACTGCTAGTTTACTACTTGATTCATGACATGACAAGAGATAATCTGACTTTACTTACATGCAAACTTCAAAATAGCGAATTGTTGGCTTGCTTCCAAAAATGTATTCTGTAAATTTCGAAGAAAATATGAAATATATCCCAGACTTTGCTCTGTTTTCACCACAAAACATGCCTGAGAAGAAGACAACCTCAAAACTTCCTGGACATGCGTCAGTTTGTAAAAAGCACGTATTTTCATTGGTTAAACGACAAACACCATAAGCCAATCGCTGCGAAAGTTTATTCTGCGGCCGTATTTCCTGTGACCAATCAACAACAAGCGTGTAAAAAAAACTCAATGGAAACGACGCACGAAGCTTCACAACTTGATCGATTGCCCCCCCTCCCGGGTCCGGGGTTACGTTTACATTTCGATTGTGAGTTTTGACCGTGGTGGAGCTGTCCTCAAAAAGTTAATATTTCCCAATACAATCCTATCGCCGAGTTTTTATCCCCCAATCCTCCAATTTCGTCTATACTGATGAGCTTCCACTTTCAGATTTTACTTCTATTTTCAGGGCTTCTTAGAAATAATAACAATGCCATGTAAATTGATATGAGGATGAGGTTGATGATGATGTGCCATTGCCATTTCATATGGTGGGATGATGCCACTGTTTTCATAGACATCTTATACAGGGACAGTGGGGTCTGAAATTATTAACACCCCTAAAGATTCTTATACAAAAAAAAAAAAAAAAAAAAAAACGAATAAAAATAATAAAAATAATAATAAACACAACATGTAAAGTCTTGGTCCCATGTTTCATGAGCTGAAACAAAAGATCCCAGAATGATTCAATACACACAACAAGCTTATTTCTCTTACATTTTGTGCACAAATTTGTTTACATCCCTGTTAATTAGCATTTCTCATTTGTCACGATAATCCATCCACCTGACAGGTGTGGCATATCAAGAAGCTAATTAAACAGCATGATCATTACACAGGTGTACCTTGTGCTGGGGACAATAAAAGGCCACTCTAAAATGTGCAGTTTTGTCACACAACACAATGCCACAGATGTCTCACGTTTTGAGGAAGCGCGCAATTCGCATGCTGACTGAAGGAATGTCCACCAGAGCTGTTGCCAAATAATTGAATGTTCACTTCTCTATCATAAGCCGCCTCCAACGTTGTTTTAGAGAATTTGGCAGTGTCATTTGAAATCCATAGATTAGGGCCTAATGAATGTATTTCAATTGACTGATTTCCTTACATGAACTGTAACTCAGTAAAAATCTTTGAAATTGTTGCATGTTGCATTTATACTTCTGTTCAGTAAATAAAGTAGTCGAAAGTTTAGTATTTGGTCCCATATTCCAAACACGCAATGACTCTACAAACTTGTTGGATGTATTTGCAGTTTGTTTAGGTTGTGTTTCAGATTATTTTGTTCCTAATAGAAATGAATGGTAAATAATGTATTGTGTCATGTTGTAGTCAATTTGATTGTAAATAAGAATATAATATGTTTCTAAACACTTCGACATAAATGTGGATGCTCCCATGATTACGAATAATCCTGAATGAATCGTGAATAATGATGAGTTCGAAAGTTACAGAGGGTCAAAGATCATACCACCAAGAAATGCTAACCTTTCACCATTACCGTTAGCATGTCTTGGGGGTAGAATCGTTGAACCAAATACCAAACTTTTGACTGCTTTATTAATAAGAATCTTTAGGGGTGTCAATAATTGTAATGCCTACCTCAGATTTTTTTTCAATTAATTGTTAAACAAAATCTCTTTCTCTGAGCAATTGTATTAGCATACAATAAAGCTCAGTATTTGAATAATTTATTTTATACAGTCATTATTGCTCATCTTTATCAAGGGTGTCAGTAGCGTCGTATCCACTGTATTATTGTATAGTTGCATTTGCAATACAGCTCTCCTGTAATTGTCCTTTTTGGTCAGAAGGTGTCTCTGTTAACACATTTTTGATACAGTGCCTTGCAAAAGTATTCATCCCTCTGCGTTTTTCCTATTTTGTTGCATTACAACCTGTAATTTAAATTGATTTTTATTAGGATTTTATGTAATGGACATACACAAAATAGTCCAAATTGGTGAAGTGGAATGAAAAAAATAACTTGTTTCAAAAAAATATAAATAAAAAATAACAGAAAAGTGGTGCCTGCTATGAAGCCCCTAAATAAGATCTGGTGCAACCAATTACCTTCACAAGTCACATAATTAGTTAAATAAAGTCCACCTGTGTGCAATCTAAGTTTCACATGATCTGTCACATGATCTCAGTATATATACACCTGTTCTGAAAGGCCCCAGAGTCTGCAACACCACTAAGCAAGGGGCATCACCAAGCAAGCGGCACCATGAAGACACAGGAGCTCTCCAAACAGGTCAGGGACAAAGTTGTGGAGAAGTACAGATCAGGGTTGGGTTATAAAAAAATATCCGAAACTTTAAACATCCCACGGAGCACCATTAAATCCATTATAAAAAAATGGAAAGAATATGGCATCACAACAAACCTGCCAAGAGAGGGCCGCCCACCAAAACTCACGGACCAGGCAAGGAGGGCATTAATCAGAGAGGCAATAAAGAGACCAAAGATAACCCTGAAGGAGCTGCAAAGCTCCACAGCGGAGATTGGAGTATCTGTCCATAGGACCACTTTAAGCCGTACACTCCACAGAGCTGGCCTTTATGGAAGAGTGGCCAGAAAAAAGCCATTGCTTCAAGAAAAAAATAAGCAAACACGTTTGGTGTTCGCCAAAAGGCATGTGGGAGACTCCCCAAACATATGGAAGAAGGTACTCTGGTCAGATGAGACTAAAATTTAGCTTTTTGGCCATCAAGGAAAACGCTATGTCTGGTACAAACCCAACACCTCTCATCACCCCGAGAACACCATCCCCACAGTGAAGCATGGTGGTGGCAGCATCATGCTGTGGGGATGTTTTTCATCGGTAGGAACTGGGAAACTGGTCAGAATTGAGGGAATGATGGATGGCGCTAAATACAGGGAAATTCTTGAGGGAAACCTGTTTCAGTCTTCCAGAGATTTGAGACTGGGACGGAGGTTCACCTTCAAGCAGGACAATGACCCTAAGCATACTGCTAAAGCAACACTTGAGTGGTTTAAATGTCTTGGAATGGCCTAGTCAAAGCCCAGTCCTCAATCCAATTGAGAATCTGTGGTATGATTTAAAGATTGCTGTAAACCAACGGAACCCATCCAACTTGAAGGAGTTGGAGGAGTTTTGCCTTGAAGAATGGGCAAAATCCCAGTGGCTAGATGTGCCAAGCTTATAGAGACATACCCCAAGAGACTTGCAGCTGTAATTGCTGCAAAAGGTGGCTCTACAAAGTATTGACTTTGGGGGGGGTGAATAGTTATGCACACTCAAGTTCTGTTTTTTTGTCTTATTTCTTGTTTTTTTCACAATAAAAAAATATTTTGCATCTTCAAAGTGGTAGGCATGTTCTGTAAATCAAATGATACAACCACCCAAAAAATCTATTTTAATTCCAGGTTGTCAAAATAAGAAAAATGCCAAGGGGGGTGAATACTTGTCACATCCATTAAATTATTCAGTATAAAAAAAGCAGGATAATACCTTGAATTAGTTCTTAATTTCGTCAAACAACACTGAAAAGATGCAAGGATTGGATAGTTTACTTTACACACACACCACAGGCACGCACCTGGCCCCCCGAGCCTACATCTCTACATATAGTTTAAACTGACTGCGGAAACAGGAAATAGAGAGACCACAGAAGCTGTTTGCATTAGTTTCCACTCTACAACTCAGTCTTCTCTGTTTTCATACTGTACCCATTTATTAATACAACTGTCTGTCTGGCCGCCTGTCTGCCCAACTGTCTGTCTGGCCGCCTGTCTGCCCACCTGTCTGTCTGCATGTCTGTCTGACATTACAAAGAGGGAGAGAAGCGTTGAATGCTATCATAAGTTGAATGCACCAATTTGTAAGTCGCTCTGGATAAGAGCATCTGCTAAATGATGTAAATGTAAATGTAAATGTAAGAGCAAAACTATATTCCAACACATTTAGTAAATATATTTACAGAATTCATTTTGTGAGAGGAAAGCCATCTTCATCTTGTGATCTTTTGAGAATAAATTCTCAACAAACAAAAACACTTGTGGTTATTCTGTTCTTCATTAAAACATGGAGACTTGTTATCAACATACCGTGAGATGCTGTGATGGAATACTATTGTTATAATACATTGACTACCAACGATGCGTCTAATTGTTTACTACCAACTTGGTGGGAGAAAAACATTTAAATGACTAATGCCACGTATCTTGATGATTCCTTTATCCCATCCATGCTTTTCCAACAGCTAGACAGAACGTTCACATTGACGCCACCTAAAAGATGAATTCATACTCGCTCCAAGTCTTTTCCACCTTTTCCATTACAAAACCACTAATGAAACACACAGTTGGTGACACAGTTGTTCCTTCTAGAGGAGGAGAACCATTTCCTCTCACTGGATGTCCATGCCTCCATTAGAGGCCTGTGAGAGACGTCTCTCTCCTCCACAGCCTGACCCTGCACCACTGCTGTCCACATTCTCCTTGCTCTCCTCATCCTGCGCCTCTGACCGCTGTCTCAGACGCAGGCCGGGATCTCTCTGAGACGGCATCTGGAAACTGGAGAACGAACCTCCAGAAGATCTCTTCTCTGAAAGGAAACAATGGGACCATTAAAGCAAGAACGGGATACAGAAAAACACAAACATTTCGTCTACTGTACGGTTTTTGTAACAAAGTATATCTTGGTAAATTACTCATAAGTGATGATTGGTGAATCTGACATAGTCATCTTGTTATGGAAGAGAACAGCGGTTGTTGGCAGCTAAATCATCAGTGTACCTTAGTTTCCATTAGGTTTGAAGCTACTGTGTCAAATATAGAAGAGGGACGCTAGAGCCACGGGTTTACAGTATAAAATATGATTATGATGAATAAAATAGAAATGCACTAGTACGTCTTATCAACACTATGTTTGAGGAAATAAGTATACTAAAATCAGGTTGTCAAAACCTAGCTGCAACCGCAGAGAGTGAGTGACACTTCTCAAGACCTTTAGCATACACCTACTACTGTACAGTAGGTCTCAACATCGCATCTCTTCTTCGTTACCTGCTCTTTGTGCACAGTTAAATGCCAAACCACCAGGAAATGTGCACCCACTCAAGTGACCTAATTAAATGACACAATGCTGAACACTTGGGAAAATGGCAACATTTCAATGTGTGTGACATACCTCCTGGTCCAATTGGACGCATCAGCCGGTTCATCTGAACATTCCAGTGTTTGACATTGGTGCTGGCCTGGCGAAGCTTCCTTTGGGCAGCCTATCAGGACACAAGGGAAATTGAAACATACGCAACAGATATAAATAAGGCTCTACTGTTAATCACATTGGTCTTTATTATCAACACTAACGTCAATCTAAATATCCAGTGTTGGTGTGAAGGGAAGTAGTCAGTGTGTTGATAGTGTTAGGCTACTCACCACAACGTCCTGGTCGACCCGGTGTCGGTTGGCCCTGACCTCCTCCAGCTGCCGCTGGGCCTCCTCCAGAGCCCGGGACTTGTTCTCCATCTCCTGCCTCAGCTCCTGCTTCTCTCTCTGGGTCTTCCGGATGTACTCCTCCTGCTCATCCTGGAGGGACATCAGGGCCTTCATCTTCTCCTCCTCCTCAGACAGCAGACTGGCCAATACAGATTCAAGGTTTTTAGAAACATGGCAGGTAAAACCACACAGGGCATACAGTAGTCAGTAAATATAGCATGATTTGCTGGAGACTTAGAAAGAATTCGGTAACACTGTATTTAAACCCAACAAGTATAAGTTGTTACAAGCATGTACGAGCCTATGTGTTTTATGATATCTTTGCCATGTCTGAGATTCTTTGTGAGCTTTGACAAGCAGGGAACTTCACACTTTGTATTATTTGCAGTGCTCACAGCCAGTAAGGAAATTAATCGAAGGATCATTTCTTTATTTTGTATGCAAGATTGAGACAGAGCCCATGCACACCCTGTCAACATATCCTACAGATTGTAGCTAGACAACTTCCTCTGTTAAAAACTCAACTTCCTCAGGAACCTCACTAACGCAACAGCCTCCCTTCAACAATGTTCGACTTCTCAACACCATCTGTCTCTCTGTGGTGTGCTGTGCTCAGTAAATAGACATGCAGCTTTTACATGCTAAGTGGATGCTTTTCCACATGACGGACTGCTA
The DNA here is from genome assembly GCF_964263955.1 of Coregonus lavaretus. Lineage (NCBI taxonomy): Eukaryota > Metazoa > Chordata > Actinopteri > Salmoniformes > Salmonidae > Coregonus > Coregonus lavaretus. The sequence goes on from NC_140007.1 coordinate 41,230,323, forward strand.
GCCCTACCTGAACATGTGTCTATGTAAGTGAATACGTTTGAAGAAGAATACTGTGTGTGTGTGTGTGTGTGTGTGTGCAGCACCCTACCCAGTCTGTGCATATCGAAAGACCTCTTCGTCCTGTCTGGCCTTGATCTCCAGGTGCAAGGCCTCCTCCAGACTGGTCTGCATCCCCTCCAGCTCCTTGATCCTCTTCCTCTGCCGCTCTGCCTCCTCCTCCTTCAGAATCATCTCTGCCTGCATGCTGGCCCGCGACTGGAGAGAGACACACAGCATGGAAGATCTAGACACCTTGCCCAGCGCATCGTGATCAGCATTAACATTGCTACCATACACCCTGTCACCCACTCTAAATCTGCAACAACCATCCACCACAGTACACACAATAAAACCGCCACCCTCCACCCTTCTCCTTCACACAAGTAAGCACACACTAAAAACAGATGGTTCTATATAGTGCCAAATAAAGGTTATTTGGCTCATAACCATAGTCCTTACTACTCCCTCCATCCTCCCTCTCTGTCCTCACTACTCCCTCCTTACTACTCCCTCCCTCCCTCCTCTCCGTCCTCACCGCCTTTCTCCTTCCCTCCATCCTCCCTCTCTGTCCTCACTACTCCCTCCTTCTCTCCCTCTCTCTCGGTCCTCACTACTCCCATCCTCTCTCTCCCTCACTACTCTCTCCTTCCCTCCCTCACTACTCCCTCCTTCCCTCCCCTCCCTCCCTCTCTGTCCTCACCGCCTCCCTCCTTCCCGCCACTCCTCCCTATCAGTCCTCACTCATCCCTCCTTCCCTCCTCTCCCTCCCTCCTCTCCCTCCCTGTCCTCACTACTCCCTCCTTCCCTCCTCCTCTGTCCTCACCACTCCCTACTCCCTCCTTCCCTCCTCTCCCTCCCTCCCTCCCTCTCTGTCCTCCCTACTCCCTCCTTCCATCGTTCCCTCCTCTCTGTCCTCACTACTCCCTCCTTCTGTTATCGCTTCTTTTCCATCATCTCCCTCTCCAAGTCTTCACCTCCTCTGCCTCGCGGAGCTGCACCTCCAGGGCCTGCTGCATCTCCTCGTGCTGCTGACGCCTCCTCATCTCGTCCTGCTCCAGGAGAGCCTGCGCCTGCCTCTGTGCCTCCTTCAGGAGCTCCAGCTCGGCCAGTTTACGCTCCTTCTCCTCCTGGAGGGCCCGAAAACGTTGCAGCTCCTCCTCCTTGGCCAGCCGCCTCCTCTCCCGCTGTTCCCGCTGCTCCCTCCTCTTCAGCTTCAGGTCCTTGTGGAGAGAGGTCTTCCCTTCAGTGTGTAGACGGATGGCTGTCTGAATGGCTGTGGGGAGGGAGAAGGATGTCACAAGTTGTACAATAGTATTTCCACACAGGATTCACATTATATCTTGACTCTTAGAGGAGCCTGAAGTCTATTGGGACTGAATGCATTATTGATGGGAGGGATCACTGAGTAGAAGAACATGCCCCACAGACCTGCAGTCCATTCCTGTCTCTGCTTGGTGTCTGAGGCACTCATCTCGTAGGTCTTGGAGAGAGTTTTCAGACAGAACATACACCTCTTCCCATCTCTGTCTGGCAGCACCTCCACACAGCAGTCCCCGTCCAGAGGGATGTTTCCCTGGCGCTCCTTGCGGTCCTCGCTGGTGTAGTAGGCCAGGGTACTGGGCTTCAGGGTAAACCAGCGCTCCTTCCAGTTCCTCCTCAGCTGACCCTTCTTCCAAAGATACCCCTGGAGGCAACAAAGTCAACACATAACATCAACACACACATTATTGACATAGAACAACAAATCACTGACACAACCCCTTTTGCCCTTACCAGTGTTTGCAAATATTTAAGGTGGTGGCAGCAATATGGTGGAAGTTCCATCACTACACAGCTTATACACTCAGTTGACAGTTTATTCTAGTACCGGGTCGGACCCCCCTTTGCCTCCAGATCAGTCTGAATTAAACGTTGCTCAATCGGTATCAAGGGACCTAACGTGTGCCAGGAAAACATTCCCCACACCATTACACTACCGCCACCAGCCTGTACCGTTGACACCAGGCAGGATGGGTCCATGGACTCATGCTCCTTACGCCAAATCCTGACTCTGCCATCATCATGACGCAACAGGAACTGAGATTCGTCGGACCAGACAATGTTTTTCCACTCGTCAATTGTCCAGTGTTGGTGATCGCGTGTCCACTGGAGCCGCTTCTTCTTGTTTTTAGCTGATAGGAGTGGAACCCGGTGTGGTCGTCTGCTACAATAGGTCCATTCATGACGAGGACCGACGAGTTGTGCATTCCAAGATTCCGTTCTGTACACCACTGTTGTACTGCGCCGTTATTTGCCTGTTTATGGCCCACCTGTTAGCTTGCACGATTCTTGCCATTCTCCTTCAACCTCTCTCATCAACGAGCTGTTTTCGCCCACAGGACTGCCGCTGACTGGATGTTTTTTGTTTGTCGCACTATTCTCGGTAAACCCTAGACACTGTCTTGCGTGAAAAGCCCAGGAGGCCGGCCGTTTCTGAGTTACTATAACCGGAGCGTCTGGCACCGACGATCATACCACGCTCAAAGTTGCTTAGGTCACTCGTTTATCCCATTCTAACATTCAATCGAACAGTAACTGAATGCCTCAATGCCTGTCTGCCTGCTTTATATAGCAAGCCACGGCCACATGACTCACTGTCTGTAGGAGCGAACCATTTTCATGAACGGGGTGGTGTACCTAATAAACTGGCCAACTGAGTGTACATATCCCTTCAAACGTGCTAACATAGAAATTTTAGGGCCAAGCTGGAGGGATAGGGAGCGATTTGGGATGGGCTGAGAGACAGACAGACCATACTGCTCTACTGTTCGGTAGTTTTCAGGTAGCATACCTCTTTGAGGACATCACCAACTATCTCCCTGTACACCTCCTCTATGGCCATGCTGGTGATTTCCTGGTCCATGCCTCTAGTTACCTTCCCAGAGTTCATCATCTCCAGGAAGGACCAGACGGTGAAACCATTCTGCTGCACTGTATCCTTGGAGATAAAGTCCTCCAGCTCCACACAGTTGAGCTCAACACTCATGGCCATGCACATCTTCTTGAGCAGGTATTCCACCTGAACAAATAAAGTGTGGAACACAAATATTTACATTTTAGTCATTTAGCAGACGCTCTTATCCAGAGCGACTTACAGTTAGTGAGTGCATACATTATTTTTTATTTGTTTTATTTTTCATACTGGCCCCCCGTGGGAAACGAACCCACAACCCTGGCGTTGCAAAACGCCATGCTCTACCAACTGAGCTACATCCCTGCCGGCCATTCCCTACCCCACCCTGGGCCAATTGTGCGCCGCCCCATGGGTCTCCCGGTCGCGGCCGGCTACGACAGAGCCTGGATTCGAACCAGGATCTCTAGTGGCACAGCTAGCACTGCACCACTCGGGAGGTGGCATATATTTGGCGTATTAAAAGACATTGAAATGTATATTGTGGTGAGAATGGTTGCCTTTCACTTGTTTTGCCACCAGTGAAATGTATTGTTTTTTATTGATAAGGTAACCTCCTCCATTTTGTTTTTAGTGAAACAACCTTGACTGCTGGTTCTCACGCAGAGGCACTGTGCCCTGCTCTAAAAGCAGCCTGGAGCTTATCACAGCAACAACAGTGGTTGTGAAAAACAGACAGGAAACCAGAAGTTATGTGACATGCAAGCCCACATTTACTGCACATAGAGACACACAGCATTCAGTGGGCAAAGAAACACCCCTGGATCACGTTTGTTATTTTTTCAGAGGTTTGGCAGGTAAATACTAGAACAGGATGGTGAAGGTGAACTCACCTCGTCTGGGACCATAACCAGAGGGTATTTGTCCTCCGACAAAAAGTTAAACAGGCACCAGAGACTAAAGGCATCTTTCCCTGGCAACACGTTCTTATTGTCCTTCCCCGGCTTGTAGTTTTTCTTAGCAGTGAGAGTCCAGCAAAGCTCATCTACTTGTTCCTTGACAAAACAGCCTTCTTCTACCTGTGTGCAGGAAGCATAATACACACAACGTTGAGTGAGACTAACAAAAACAACAACTCAGCTATTGCCATGATGGTACAGTACCATGTTTATAAATCAAACTAGGGTGTGTCTGCGTGCATGTCATTACCTTGTCCAGTATGTATTTGTTGAGGTAAGGCATGTACCCCTGGCTGGAGACTGGTCCATCGTCATCGTCCCTGAAGTGTTCTTCCAGAGCCACTGGGTCGTGGGGGATGGACAGAACCGTACACAGGTTATGGGACAGAACCTAAAACACGTGGACAACAGGTAGATATGGATGAGTTTGAACAAATACTGAACGTAACAGACGTCAATATTAATATCTGGCTAAGATCCGTTTATAAACCTTGTACAGTCTTCTTGTCTCTGTCAGACAGAAAAAACATTAAATACTTTGACGGTTTATGAAGGAACTGAAAAACAAAAGTTGAATCATTCCAGTATTTTAGTCTTAGAGGAAATGCGAAGAACCGTGTTTAATGTACGCGTCACGTCGGAATACAGGAGAAGTATATATTGAAACTGCTGACCAGGCATGTTTGATTTACTCAGACAAATATCTCTTGGGTTACTTCAAGAGAGCTTCTCGTGTGCACACAACAACGTTCCAACCGCCATTTACACCTTCTACAAAGATTATTATTGTTTTTCATGAGAGCATCCTTAATAAATTACTGGACCTTACTGAAATAGAAGTTGAGAGATATCTAGCATCTTTTGAGAGAGACTCAGTAAACGAGTGTAGAACCCAGCCTCCGTCTTCTGACACATCATCACCACATCCTGTCCTCCTCCTCTCCTCCCTCACGCCTCTTCTCACAACTGAACCAAGTATTCTATTGGGACCCCCATTATCTGTTTCTGAAGCAGCAGCTACTCTTCCTGGGGTCCACACAAAACATGACATAATACAGAACAGCAGTAGCCAAGAACAGCTCAAGGACTGAACTACACACATTTACAATAAGAACAATGGAAACAAAAAGGGTCCTCTGGACAGTTACACACATACAGTTGAAGTCTGAAGTTTACATACACCTTAGCCAAATACATTTAAACTCAGTTTTTCACAATTCCTGACATTTAATCTTAGTAAAAAATATCCTGTCTTAGGTCAGTTAGGATCACCACTTTATTTTAAGAATGTGAAATGTCAGAATAATAGTAGAGAGAATTATTTATTTCAGCTTTTATTAATTTCATCACATTCCCAGTGGGTCAGAAGTTTACATACACTCAAATAGTATTTGATAGCATTGCCTTTAAATTGTTTAACTTGGGTCAAACGTTTCAGGTAGCCTTCCACAAGCTTCCCACAATAAGTTTGGTGAATTTTGGCCCATTCCTCCTGACAGAGCTGGTGTAACTGAGTCAGGTTTGTAGGCCTCCTTGCTCGCACAAGCTTTTTCAGTTCTGCCCACAAATCTTCTATAGGATTGAGGTCAGGGCTTTGTGATGGCCACTCCAATACCTTGACTTTGTTGTCCTTAAGCCATTTTGCCACAACTTTGGAAGTATGCTTTGGGTCATTGTCCATTTGGAAGACCCATTTGCGACCAAGCTTTAACTTCCTGACTGATGTCTTGAGATGTTGCTTCAATATATCCACATAATTTTCCTTCCTCATGATGCCATCTATTTTGTGAAGTGGACCAGTCCCTCCTGCAACAAAGCACCACAACAGCATGATGCTGCCACCCCCGTGCTTCACGGTTGGGATGGTGTTCTTCGGCTTGCAAGCCATCCCCTTTTCCTCCAAACATAACGATGGTCATTATGGCCGAACAGTTCTATTTTTGTTTCATCAGACCGGAGGATATTTCTCCAAAAAGTACGATCTTTCTCCCCATGTGCAGTTGCAAACCGTAGTCTGGCTTTTTTATGGCAGTTTTGGAGCAGTGGCTTCTTCCTTGCTGAGCGGCATTTCAGGTTATGTCGATATAGGACTCGTTTTACTGTGGATATAGATACTTTTGTATCTGTTTCCTCCAGCATCTTCACAAGGTCCTTTGCTGTTGTTCTGGGATTGATTTGCACTTTTCGCACCAAAGTACGTTAATCTCTAGGAGAAAGAACGCGTCTCCTTCCTGAGCGGTATAACGGCTGTGTGGTCCCATGGTGTTTATACTTGCGTACTATTGTTTGTACAGATGAATGTGGTACCTTCAGGCGTTTGGAAATTGCTCCCTAGAATGAACCAGACATGTGGAGGTCTACAATTTCTTTTCTGAGGCCTTGGCAGATTTTTTGTGATTTTCCCATGATCTCAAGCAAAGAGGCACTGAGTTTGAAGGTAGGCCTTGAAATACATCCACAGATACACCTTCAATTGACTCAAATTATGTTATCAGAAGCTTCTAAAGCCATGACATAATTTTCTGGAATTTCCCAAGCTGTTTAAAGGCGCAGTCAACTTAGTTTATGTAAACTTCTGACACACTGGAATTGTGATACAGTGAATTATAAGTGAAATAATCTGTCTGTAAACAATTGTTGGAAAAATGACTTGTGTCATGCACAAAGTAGATGTCCTAACCGACTTGCCAAAACCATAATTTGTTAACAAGAAATTTGTGGAGTGGTTGAAAAACGAGTTTTAATGACTCCAACCTAAGTGTATGTAAACTTCCGACTTCAACTGTACATAGGTACATATACATATGCCTATGGGTTATTTAGGTCAGACAGGGGAGAGGTGTTGTTTTATTTTTATTTTTTAAATGAAATTCTGCTGTTTGCTTGAGTAATTTGAGATGGGAGGGAGTTCCATGTGATCACGGCTCTACATAATACTGTGTCTGGTGGGGTAAATATGTCTGTCAGAGCTATATGTAAGTTGATGATACAGACAAGTTTGAATTTGACACAATATTTCTCACAAAAACAAGAATTAATGCAGTCAATCTCTCTTCTACTTTGAGCCAAGAGAGACTGACATGCATACAGTCGACATTAGCCCTCTGTGTACATTGAAGGGCAAGACGTGTTGCTCTGTTCTGGGCCAGATGCAGCATTTCTAGGTCCTTCGTTGCAGCACATGATAACATCATCAGGTAATAAAGATGATTAGGTAAAACTAGAGCTTGCAGGACTTGTTTGGTCAACTGCGGTGTTAAAAAAATATATTTTTCACAGACAGACCTCTCCCCATCTTCACAACAATTGAATCAATATGCATTGACCATGACACTTTACAGTCTCCGGTGACACCAAGAAGTTTAGTCTCCTCAACTTGCTCAACAGCCACATCATTCATTACCAGATTCAGCTGAGGTCTATACCTTTGGGAATGATTTGTACCAAATACAATGCCCAATGCCTTCAGTTTTAGAGACACTACCAGTCAAAAGTTTGGACACACCTACTCATTCAAGGGTTTTTATTTAAAAAATAATAATAATTACATTGTAGAATAATAGTCATCAAAACTATGAAATAACACATATGGAATCATGTAGTAACCAAAAAAAGTATTAAACAAATCAAAGTATATTTAATATTTGTGATTCTTCAAATAGCCACCCTTTGCCTTGATGACAACTTTGCACACTCTTGGCATTCTGTCAACCAGCTTCATGAGGTAGTCACCTGGAATGCATTTCAATGAACAGGTGTGCCTTCTTAAAAAGTCATTTGTGGGATTGATTTCCTTCTTAATGCGTTTGAGCCAATTAGTTGTGTTGTGACAAGGTAGGGGGGGTATACAGAAGATAGCCCTATTTGATAAAAGACCAAGTCCATATTATGGCAAGAACAGCTCAAATAAGCAAAGAGAAACGACAGTCCATCATTACTTTAAGACATGAAGGTCAGTCAATACTGAAAATGTCAAGAACTTGTCAAGAAAGTTTATTCAAGTGCAGTCGCAAAAACCATCAAGGGCTATGATGAAACTGCATCTCATGAGGACCGCCACAGGAATGGAAGACCCAGAGTTACCTGTGCTGCAGAGGATAAGTTCATTAGAGTTACCAGCCTCAGAAATTGCAGCCCAAATAAATGCTTCACAGAGTTCAAGTCACAGACACATCTCAACATCAACTGTTCAGAGGGGACTGTGTGAATCAGGCCTTCATGGTCAAATTGCTGCAAAGAAACCATTACTATAGGACACCAATAAGAAGAAGAGACTTGCTTGGGCCAAGAAACATGAGCAATGGACATTAGACCGGTGGAAATGTGTCGTTTGGTCTGGACTCCAAATTTGAGATTTTTGGTTCAAACCGCCATGTCTTTATGAGACGCGGTGTGGGTGAACGGATGATCTCCGCATGTGTAGTTCCCACCGTAAAGCGAGGAGGTGTTATGGTGTGAGGGTGCTTTGCTGGTGACACTGTCTGTGATTCATTTAGAATTCAAGGCATACTTAACCAGCATGGCTACCACCACATTCTGCAGCGATACTCCATCCCATCTGGTTTGGGCTTAGTGGGACTATCATTTGTTTTTCAACAGGACAATGACCCTACACACCTCCATGCTGTGTAAGGGCTATTTGACCAAGAAAGAGAGTGATGGAGTTCTTAATCAGATGACCTGGCCTCCACAATCACCCGACCTCACCCCAATTGAGATGGTTTGGGATGAGTTGGACCGCAGAGTGAAGGAAAAGCAGTCAACAAGTGCTCAGCATATGTGGGAACTCATTCAAGACTGTTGGAAGCTGGTTGAGAGAATGCCAAGAGTGTGCAAAGTTGTCATCAAGGCAAAGGGTGGCTATTTAAAGAATCTCAAATATAAAATATATTTTGATTTGTTTAACACTTTTTTTGGTTACTACATGATTCCATGTGTTATTTCATAGTTTTGATGTCTTCACTTATATTCTACAATATAAAAAATAGTACTGTATGTTCAGAACTAGTTTATTATGAGCCACCCATTACAAAACAGACCGCGACTCTTTGTTTAGGGTTACAGTGATTTCACTAGCTGTGGTTGCTGATGTGTATAATGTTGAATCATCAGCGTATATAGACACACAGGCCTTAGAGAGCTGCCTTGCATTTTTTAAAATTATTTATTTAAATGAGAGAAGCTTCCATTAAAGAAAACCCTCTGTTCTATTGGATAGATAGCTCCCACCCATGATATGGCAGCGGATGTAAAGCAATAACACTTAAATATTTTCAACAACAGGTTATGGTCAATAATATCAAAGGCTGCACTGAATTCTAACAATACAGCTCCCACAATCTTCTTATTATCCATTTATTTTAGCCAATCATAAGTCAATTGTGTCAGCGTAGGGCTGTGGCGGTCACGAAATTTCATCAGCCTGTGATTGTCAAGCAAATAACTGTCGGTCCCACTGTAATTTATTATAATTACATAAACACATTTAGCATCTCCTGGCTTCCACACATAGCCTACAAGCCACTGATGCGGACCTTTGGAACATCTACATTTTAAAAAGTCTAATAAATCCATGTAATATAGCCTACACCTTCACAATAAATCCATTATTTATTTTAGACAGGTCTAAAGAAGCATGATATGAAGAAAATGTAGTCTATTTCAGAAGAACAGAACAGCATACTCTGAGTTGTCCTTATGTTAGGTCCTGATCTGGCTATGCCAAATGGCTGTGGGCTACACTAGTTCATTTAGCAGACAAGATTTGTGTCACGCCCTGATCTTTAATGCCTGTTGTTTCTTGTTGGTTTGGTCTGGGTGTACATTCTATGTTTGTAGATCTATGTTTGCCGGGTGTGGTTCCCAATCAGAGGCAGCTGTCGATCGTTGTCTCTGATTGGGGGTCATACTTAGGTAGCCATTTTGCCTACCTTTAGTTGTGGGAACTTGTTTCTGTGTGTTTGGCTTGTTTGATGTTAGCCTGTAGAACTTCACGTTACGTTGCTTTTGTTGTTTTGTTCGGTGTTTATTCAATAAACGAACATGTACGCATACCACGCTGCACCTTGGTCCAATCCTGTACTCAACGAGCGTGACAGAAGATCCCACCACCAACGGACCAAGCAGCGTGCCCAGGAGCAGCACACCCTGGACACAGGTGGGGAAGATGTGGTCTTGGGAGGAGATATTTGCTGGTAAAGGACCCTGGGCGAAGGTAGAAGCCAAGATAGGAGAGGATCAACGGCGACGCCAACGGTGCCGACCGCTACAGAAGCCCGAGAGGCAACCCCAATAATTAATTTTTTTTTGGGGGGGGGGGGGGCACACAGGGTGGTTGGCTAAGCAGCAGGAAGCTCGGAGAGACCTGCAGATTAGCACTCTGATAGAAGAGGCAACCACCTTACGGGGGCTGATTGCGAAGATAGAGCAGGAGAGCTCCCTTCAAGAGGAGGCGCTGCAGGAGGCCCTTAGGGAGAAGGAGTCAATGGTTGCACAGGGAGAGGAGCTGGCCAGGCAACAAGAGAAGCTGAGAGAGGAATTAACCCTCCAGCAGCAGAGAGCTCAGTCGTTAGAGCAGAGGTTAGCAGAGCCAGCTACCTGCACTCGCTGTAAGGAGCGTGTGTTCATTGTGGAACCAGGTTATGCGGAGATACGCACTGTGTCGCCAGTGCGCCTTCACAGCCCAGTGCGTCCTGTGCCAGCGCCCCACACGTGCCATGCGAAAGTGGCCATCCAGCCAGGATGGGTTGTGCCAGCTTTACGCTCCAGACCTCCAGTGCGCCTCCACGGTCCAGTATATCCTGCGCCGGTTCTACGCACTGTGTCGCCAGTGCGCCTCCCCAGCCCGGTACGGCCCGTACCTGCTCCTCGCACCAAACCAGTGGTGCGTGTATCCAGTTCGGTACGGCCCGTTTCTGCTCCTCGCACCAAACCAGTGGTGCGTGTATCCAGTCCTGTACGGCCCGTACCTGCTCCCCGCACCAAACCAGTGGTGCGTGTATCCAGTCCGGCACGGCCCGTGCCTGCTCCTCGCACCAAACCAGTGGTGCGTGTCCTCAGCCCGGTACGGCTGGCGCCAGAGCAGTCCGCTCCAACGGTGACTAGTCCAGCTCCGGTCAGCTGCTCCACTCCAGTACCAGAGCAGTACGCTCCACTGGTGTCCAGTCCAGCTCCGGTCAGCGGCTCCACTCCAGTGCCAGAGCAGTCCACTCCACCGTTGCCCAGTCCAGCTCTGGTCAGCTGCTCCAGTCCAGAGCCAGAGCAGTCCGCTCCCCCGGGGTCCAGTTCAGCTCCGGTCAGCGGCTCCACTCCAGTGCCAGAGCAGTCTGCTCTACCGGTGCCTAGTCCAGCCCCGGTCAGCTGCTCCAGTCCAGAGTCAGAGCAGTCCGCTCCACCGGGGTTCAGTTCAGCTCCGGTCAGCGGCTCCACTCCAGAACCAGACGTCAACCCCTCTCCAGGGTCGGGGCCTCCCACACCAGGGTCCAGACAGGGCTTGGTGCATCGTGGGAGGACTGAGAGGGGAAGCATCGCGCCGAGGTCCAGACCGGACCAGGGGTGCAACGGGAAGGCAGAAAGGGAGAGGACGTCACGCCCGGAGCCGGAGCCGCCACCGAGGCTAGATGCCCACCCGGACCCTCCCCTGTTAAGTTAGGTTTTGCGGCCGGAGTCCGCACCTTTGGGGGGGGGTACTGTCACGCCCTGACCTTTAATGCCTGTTGTTTGTTGGTTTGGTCAGGGTGTACATTCTATGTACAGATCTACAGATCTATGTTGGCCGGGTGTGGTTCCCAGTCAGAGGCAGCTGTCGATCGTTGTCTCTGATTGGGGATCATACTTAGGTAGCCATTTTGCCTACCTTTAGTTTTGTTTCTGTTTCTGTGTGTTTGGCTTGTTTGATGTTAGCCTGTAGAACTTCACGTTACGTTGCTTTTGTTGTTTTGTTCAGTGTTTATTCAATAAACGAACATGTACGCATACCACGCTGCACCTTGGTCCAATCCTGCACTCAACGAACGTGAAAATTTGCTTAGAATTCCGTGGCATTATTTTATATTATGAAGAATACAATTGAACAAAACTGAATAAAATAGAAAGGATATTTTCTCCAAATGATTTGAGGGAGCGCGCACAAGCAGCTATTCTGTGTTGAGCGGTAAACAAACGAATAGGTATTCCTATATGCTTAATTTAGAGTTACTAATGTAACTTTAGTTGTTCTACAAACATTGGGCTATATCTTTTGATTTTTAATACATTGTAAGGCTGCATAATGCGACTAAAAAACTGTTGCTTGAAAGGCATGAGCTCTGCTTTGTTTGTTGCGAAGGCTGTACACACTACATCAGTCACTCATTCACAATTTGACAAGCACTTGATAATGCCTAGAATTTCACAGCGGCATCCCCTTTGTGTGGCCGTAATGCACCCCAAAAAAATCCATGCCTTTTGCGGCCAGTGGCCGTTGTGCCCTTCTCCCTGAGTGCTGCACGTTCCCGAATCATCTCTCACTCACATGGCTCTCCATCACATGATCAGGTCTTTCTCACAGGCTACAAGTGAAGACAGACACATCGGGGACGCAACTGCGTGCGTCCTTATCCAATTCCGAGGTGCATATTGAAGATATTGGAAGAACTGTCCACATTTACTTTTTGTCAGCCAACAAGAAGAGTAGGCCTAACGAACAGCAAAACCACTAGCCTATGTCAATCTACTATCCCCCATAGTATAAAAGTCGACCTATTCTATTCTGTGCGAGAAATAAATATTCCAAACATAGCCCGGGACAGTTGTGGGATGCGATAGATCCCAAATTAATACAACCACTAGCATCAAAAAATCTTTTTTACGCAACGTGGCTGATGCAACAGATCAGAACGTTTAGCTTAAAATGTTGATAAACTATTAGGCTATTTCTTCACATTATAAGCACAGCAATGCGCACATGGTAGTAGGCTATAAGCGCGAATGTTCCATTAGCGGAAAACCCCATTATCAAAAGTGACCGCAAATGCAATTATGCATGTAATGCCTTTATTATAAAGGTGCATTTTTATGGTGAAAATTATCTTCTCCAAACTTGAAACTCATGTGCTGTTTATGTAATCCAGTTAGGCTCTACACCCCTTGTAAAGCGGATTAATATGCTTAATTTTAAGAAGTTATTTGGCCACTTTAGTTGTGATACAAACCTTATCAAAAATATACAGTGCCTTGCAAAAGTATTCATCCCCCTTGGCATTTTTCCTATTTTGTTGCATTACAACCTGTAATTTAAATTGATTTTTATTTGGATTTCATGTAATGGACATACACAAAATAGTCCAAATTGGTGAAGTGAAATGAAAAAAAGAACTTGTTTCAAAAACATTATACAAAATAAATAACGGAAAAGTGGTGCGTGCATACGTATTCACCCCCTTTGCTATGAATAATATAATATAATATGCCATTTAGCAGACGCTTTTATCCAAAGCGACTTACAGTCATGCGTGCATACATTTTTGTGTATGGGTGGTCCCGGGGATCGAACCCACTACCTTGGCGTTACAAGCGCCGTGCTCTACCAGCTGATCTGGTGCAACCAATTACCTTCAGGTTCACTTTCCAGCAGGACAATGACCCTAAGCATACTGCTAAAGCAACACTCAAGTGGTTTAAGGGGAAACATTTAAATGTCTTGGAATGGCCTAGTCAAAGCCCAGACCTCAATCCAATTGAGAATCTGTGGTATGACTTAAAGATTGCTGTACACCAGCGGAACCCATCTGGAGGGGTTTTGCTTAGGTTTTGCTAGGCAAATCCCCGCCTTATCTTAGCTCATTGGTCACCATAGCAGCACCCACCCGTAGTCTGCGCTCCAGCAGGTATATCTCACTGGTCATTCCCAAAGCCAACACCTCCTTTGGCCACCATTCCTTCCAGTTCTCTGCTGCCAATGACTGGAACGAATTGCAAAAATCTCTGAAGCTGGAGACTCTTATCTCCCTCAATAACTTTAAGCATCAGTTGTCAAAGCACCTTACCGATCACTGCACCTGTACACAGCCCATCTGAAATTAGCCCACCCAACTACCTCATCCCTATATTGTTATTTATTTTGCTCTTTTGCACCCCAGTATCTCTATTTGCACATCATCTCTTGCACATCTAGCATTCCAGTGTTAATACTATTGTAATTATTCTGCACTATAGCCTATTTATTGCCTTACCTCCATAACTTGCTACATTTGCACACACTGTATATATATTTTCTGTTGTATTTCTGACTTTATGTTTTTTTTACCCCATATGTAACTCTGTGTTGTTTTTATTGCACTACTTTGCTTTATCTTGGCCAGGTCGCAGTTGTAAATGAGAACCTGTTCTCAACTGGCTTACCTGGTTAAATAAAGGTGAAATAAAAAAATAAAAAAAAGAATGGGCAAAATCCCAGTGGCTAGATGTGCCAAGCTTATAGAGACATACCCCAAGAGACTTGCAGCTGTAATTGCTGCAAAAGGTGGCTCTACAAAGTATTGACTTTGGGGGGGTGAATAGTTATGCATGCTCAAGTTCTGTTTTTTTGTCTTATTTCTAGTTTGTTTCACAATAAATGTGGTAGGCATGTTGTGTAAATCAAAAAATCCATTTTAATTCCAGGTTGTAAGGCAACAAAATAGGAAAAATGCCAAGGGGGGTGAATACTTTCGCAAGACACTGTAGGCCTATGGGCTAGGCTTAGAAAAATGGTTTCTTCAGCTGGGCATCATTCACAAGTGATAGGCTAATATTGTCACCCTTCAGACTATTCTTGATCTAATCTTGTCTTTATATATATACTAAATAATATATGTGTGAAATTTGTTTTGATTTAGAATGGACCATTATCATGCACCTGTATCAAAACAGGGGCAGTGGGAAAGAATACATGTCATCTACGCACTTAAATAGCGAATGGAGGACGCTTTTCCCGTGGTTCATTTTCATGCCAGCCAGGTAGGCTATGCTCCTGTTGTAAAGAGAAGCAATGTGCTTAATATTAGGAAAGTTGAGAAATAAAAATAGTAGGCCTAGCCTATAGAAAGCTGATGGGATCCTCCTCTTTTTAGTTGTGACCATCACTCTGTTTTCTCGCGCAATTGCATAGCCTATAGAAATGTTGTGCAACATGAGCTCATGGGCTCTCACGAAGTGTTTGATTAGATTTTCGATACATTTGCATTGATGTCAGAGTGATTAGAGGGACAATAGAGTGCTGAGTACCAGGCAGTTAGCAAGTTTGGTAGGCTACTAATGACCAGCAGCAGCATCAGAGCTTGGAGAAGCCTAATTACCGTGACTAAACGGTCACGTGGAATTTGACTGCCTTCATGACTTGTGACCGCCGGTGTGGCAGTAATACGGTCACCACAACAGCCCTATGTCAGTGCAGTCCATGTTGAGTGCCCTTCTCTATAATCATGCTGAAAGTGTGTTGTTAATTTGTTCACAGAGAAATAGCATTGTATCTGTTCAAATATTTTTTTCTAAAAGTTCGCTAAGAGCCGGCAGCAAGTTGATTGGTCGATGTTAGAACCAGTAAAGGGCACCTTACCATTCTTGGGTAGCGGATTGACTTTAACTTCCCTCCAGGGCTGAGGACAAACACTTTTTTCTCCAGGCTCAGATTAAAGATATGACAAACAGGAGTGGCAATATAGTCCGCTACCATCCTCAGTAGCTTTCCAGCTAAGTTGTCAATACCAGGTGGTTTCTCATTATTGATGGACAACAATACTTTTCCCATCACTCCCACACTAACTTTACAGAATTCAAAATTACCATGCTTTTCTTTCATTATTATCTATTTTATGCATGAATACGTTGGCTCACAGTTTGTTGTAGGCATTTCCTGTTTTAGTTTGCCCACTTTGCCAATGAAATAGTCATTAAAATAATTGGCAATATCAAAAGGTCATATGATGAATGAGCCTTCTGATTCAAGAAAAGATGGAGTTGAATTAGTCTTTCTGCCCACAATTTCATTTAAAGTACTCCAAACGCTTTTTTCCATCATATTTTATATAATTTATATTAGTTTCATAATACAGTTTCTTCTTCTTTTTGTTCAGTTTAGTCACATAATTTCTCAATTTAAAATGACACTAAGACCTGCGTGGCCTGGTGACCTTCAGCCTCTATGAACCGGACTCCCTGGTCTCTAGATGGCCCATACTCCAAACCAGAGTCTGCCAGTGCCAGCCCGACAGGGATAAGCCTAGTCACGAGGTTCTGATAGTGAAAGCCAGGCCAGGAGCACATGGCTGAAATGTGGAGCTCGATGGAGGAGGGTGGGACTAGTTCTACAGCATAAGGTTGTAACAATACAGCCCGGTCCTAGGTCTGTTTGTGCTATCATGCCAACTCCATTGCTCATTGTCAAGCCAAACAGTATGACTATGAGTGACAGGGAGTTGGCATGATAGCACAAACACACTGGCACTCAGGTTCGTATCAATAAGCACTGTAGATGTATGTGACCTTTAGTACAGATGGCGATGTGGTGACATGTTCTATTCACCAGCTCTCTGGTCATGCTCAGTGCCACAGCACCAATTGCACTGCATGCAGTGACATGTTCTATTCACCAGCTCTCTGGTCATGCTCAGTGCCACAGTACCAATTGCACTGCATGTGGTGACATCATGGACCAGTCTGGTCACAACTTGGTGATGAGGGCTTCCATTCATAGAAGCGCAGAGCAAACCGTTACTCTCCAGCTCACACACTGCCATCAGTGTTGTACTCCCCCCATGGGAAACATATAGTTACCACTGCGAGCCCTATTACAATACTAAAACAATCAGCTAATAACTTGTCACACACAGAGCATGTGCCATGACAGTTTTCTCAACCAGGAAATACACATAATCAGATAAAGATCAGCACAAAAACTACCACATATCATCTAGCAAACATATAAATAATGATATCAAGTTATTCAGGACTAGTTCTGCTCATCATCTATAATGTCAAAAGTATATTTTTATTGATCCAGATTCCTATATATTATTGGATACTTCCAGTTACCCCAATAAAGATTCTCACGAGGTTGGAAATGAGAGAGCAGGGTGCCTTGGTTAGAAGAAGGTGCCCCTAAAACATGGGGTCAAAACCTTCATAAAACCACATCTATTTTGGCTAAAATGAATCCAGGTGCTCACCTTGAGTTGAGACTTGGACACTTTCCCACTCTTCTCTAGATCCAGAGCAGTGAAACCATACCAAATAGACTTGAGGAGCTCTGAGCGTAGGTCCATGTCTGCAGCAGCATAACTTTTTCTCTCTCTCTCTCCCTCCTCTCAATACGTGCTGTGACAGCCTCTTGAGCCACCCACACCCAGTAGTGGTTTGACTGTGGGGACCTGCTGTGCTGACTGACTGCACTACTAACCCAGTCAGTCTCAGCTGCGCCACCTGCTGGCGGGGCACTGTAGTGTAAGGGTCCAATAAAAAGAGACTGATTTACCCCATTAATATAGTGAACAAAAATATAAAATGCAACATGTATAGTGTTGGTCCTATGTTTCATAAGCTGAAACAAAAGATCCCCGAAATTATCCATACGCACAAAAAGCTTATTTCTCTCAAATTTTATGCACACATTTGTTTACATCCCTGTTAGTGAGCGTTTATCCTTTGCCAAGATAATCCATCCACCTGACAGGTGTGGCATATCAAGAACCTTATTAAACAGCATGATCATTATACAGGTGCACCTTGTGCTAGGGACCATAAACCCCCTCACAACCACAGACCATGTAAAGAGTATTTCTGTGGGGAAAAACTCATTCTGATTGGCTGGGCCTAGCTCCACAGTGCCCCTGCCCAGTCATGTGAAATCAATAGATTAGGGCCTAATGAATTTATTTCAATTGACTGATTTCCTTATATGAACTGTAACTGTTGCATTTATATTTTTGTTCAGTGTATAAAATATGCCATTTAGCAGACGCTTTTATCCAACGTGACTTACAGTCATGCGTGCATTAATTTTAAGTATGTGTGGTCGCAGGAATCAAACCTACTATCCTCGCGTTGCAAGCGCCATGCTCTACTAACTGAGCTAAAGAGGACCAGTCTTTATGTGATGTCTCGTTCCCCAGCCTGCAAGTGCCACTTTTCGGTATCTGCAGGAGAACAATGTCAGTCACACACTGGAAATATGCCAGAACAACACTGTCATTTGGCACATATTTGCTGTTGAATGAAATGGGCAAATCAAATAGATAGTTCACAATGCCATTGGATTATTTATGACCCCATACTATACTGGCCACACACTGATTTGTGAATATTACCAAAGAGGAGTTTATGACACCCTAAAGTACGTGTCAAACATTCCACGGGGGTTGAGTGTCTGCGGGTTTACACTGCTGAAATAAGGTCACTAATTAGTAAGGATCTCTTCGAAGGAAAAATACTTGGTGTGGCAGAGGTTCGGCACGGCCGTGCTGTGAATGGGTCAGAGATGGTAGGAGATAGTGATGGAGAGGAAAGAGAAGCAAGTATGGACCATAGTGGTACAAATAAAGGAGGGAGTAAGAAAGAGAAAAAGAAAAAGAAAGGGAGTAGGGGTATGAAGGGGAGCGAGAGTTCTATGGATGTAGAGAGTAGGCAGAAAAGGAAGTTTGAGGAGAGCAACCTAGATTCCAACGATAGTGGAAGTTCGGAGGCAGAAAGTGCAGAGGAAGGGCAAGATAAGACACAAGAGGAACATGGAGGTGAGGAGGAGCATAAAATGATTCTGAAGTTTAGGGAGGAAGGGGGAGTTGGGGCGATGAGTCCCATAAGGTTGACGGCTGTGATAAAAGAGTTGATTGGGGAAGTTGTTAATGCTAAAGTGTGAAGAGATGGGAGATTGTTGGTGTGCTGTAAGGACATGGTGCAGAGGGAAAACGCTATCGGAGTGAAGCATATAGGGAAGTGTAAGGTGGAGTCGAGCAGCTGGACTGATCAAGCAGCGGAGTAAAGGGCTGATAACAGGAGTGCCTGTGAGTGTCAGCACTAAAGAGGTAAGGGAACATTTGAGAGGAGGCGTTCTAGTGAATGCACAAAGATTGCAAGCAACAAGAGGTGGAGATAGGGTAGATAGCACGTCTATTCTGTTACATTTTAAGGACCGGGTAATGCCAAATAAGGTAACAATAGGATATACAGTGGGGGAAAAAAGTATTTAGTCAGCCACCAATTGTGCAAGTTCTCCCACTTAAAAAGATGAGAGAGGCCTGTAATTTTCATCATAGGTACACGTCAACTATGACAGACAAATTGAGAAAAGAAAATCCAGAAAATCACATTGTAGGATTTTTTATGAATTTATTTGCAAATTATGGTGGAAAATAAGTATTTGGTCACCTACAAACAAGCAAGATTTCTGGCTCTCACAGACCTGTAACTTCTTCTTTAAGAGGCTTCTCTGTCCTCCACTCGTTACCTGTATTAATGGCACCTGTTTGAACTTGTTATCAGTATAAAAGACACCTGTCCACAACCTCAAACAGTCACACTCCAAACTCCACTATGGCCAAGACCAAAGAGCTGTCAAAGGACACCAGAAACAAAATTGTAGACCTGCACCAGGCTGGGAAGACTGAATCTGCAATAGGTAAGCAGCTTGGTTTGAAGAAATCAACTGTGGGAGCAATTATTAGGAAATGGAAGACATACAAGACCACTGATAATCTCCCTCGATCTGGGGCTCCACGCAAGATCTCACCCCGTGGGGTCAAAATGATCACAAGAACGGTGAGCTAAAATCCCAGAACCACACGGGGGGACCTAGTGAATGACCTGCAGAGAGCTGGGACCAAAGTAACAAAGCCTACCATCAGTAACACACTACGCCGCCAGGGACTCAAATCCTGTGTCCCCCTGCTTAAGCTAGTACATGTCCAGGCCCGTCTGAAGTTTGCTAGAGTGCATTTGGATAATCCAGAAGAGGATTGGGAGAATGTCGTATGGTCAGATGAATCCAAAATATAACTTTTTGGTAAAAACTCAACTCGTCGTGTTTGGAGGACAAAGAATGCTGAGTTGCATCCAAAGAACACCATACCTACTGTGAAGCATGGGGGTGGAAACATCATGCTTTGGGGCTGTTTTTCTGCAAAGGGACCAGGACGACTGATCCGTGTAAAGGAAAGAATGAATGGGGCCATGTATCGTGAGATTTTGAGTGAAAACCTCTTTCCATCAGCAAGGGCATTGAAGATGAAACGTGGCTGGTTCTTTCAGCATGACAATGATCCCAAACACACCGCCCGGGCAACGAAGGAGTGGCTTCGTAAGAAGCATTTCAAGGTCCTGGAGTGGCCTAGCCAGTCTCCAGATCTCAACCCCATAGAAGATCTTTGGAGGGAGTTGAAAGTCCGTGTTGCCCAGCGACAGCCCCAAAACATCACTGCTCTAGAGGAGATCTGCATGGAGGAATGGGCCAAAATACCAGCAACAGTGTGTGAAAACCTTGTGAAGACTTACAGAAAACGTTTGACCTGTGTCATTGCCAACAAAGGGTATATAACAAAGTATTGAGAAACTTTTGTTATTGACCAAATACTTATTTTCCACCATAATTTGCAAATAAATTCATTAAAAATCCTACAATGTGATTTTCTGGATTTTTTTTCTCATTTTGTCTGTCATAGTTGACGTGTACCTATGATGAAAATTACAGGCCTCTCTCATCTTTTTAAGTGGGAGAACTTTCACAATTGGTGGCTGACTAAATACTTTTTTTCCCCACTGTATGAGTTACTATGTGAGGGCTTATGTACCGACACCTTTAAGATGTTATAAATGCCAGAGGTTTGGGCATGTGGCAACAGTCTGTAAAGAGAAAAAGAGGTGTGCCAGGTGTGGAGGGGAGCATGAGTATGGGAAGTGTGGAGATGGTGTACAACCAAAGTGCTGCAACTGTGGGGGTGCTTATACTGTGGCATATAGTGGGTGTGAGGCTATGAAGAAGGCAGTGGAGGTGCAACAAGTGAGAGTGGAGAGAAGGGTGTCATATGCTGAGGCAGTGAGGGTGGTCCAGGAGAGAAGGGTGTCATATGCTGAGGCAGTGAGGGTGATCCAGGAGAGAAGGGTATCATATGCTGAGGCAGTGAGGGTGGTCCAGGAGAGAAGGGTGTCATATGATGAAGCAGTGAGGGTGGTCCAGGTCCAGGGAGATACAGGTTCAAGGGAGAGAAGGGTAGGAGCATCTAGACCGGGGATTATGGGGCAGGTGTGCAGCAATATGGTATATATAGAAAAGAGAAAGCTGGTGACATTCATAGCAGGAGCTATCAATAGTACTGATAAAGTAGCATCTAAAACGGAGAAGATTAAGCTAATAGTGAAAGCTGCTGGGAGACATTTGAGTATGACAGGGTTGACATGGGAAGAGGTTCGAGATGACCTCAATCAGCCGATGGTGGAGTCATGTATTACTGGATCTTAGTTATGGTGGTAGTACTACAATGGAATGCTCGAAGCCTGTTGGCTAATGGGCAGGAATTCAAGCAGTTAATTGTTGATATGCTAGCTAAGCCGGATGTGATTTGTGTGCAGGAAACATGGCTCAAACCAAATGTGGAGATAATTATACAGGGATATGTAGTGGTTCGTAGGGACCAAGATATAGGGGGGAATTCCCTACAAGATGATAGGCAAAGGTATTGAACAGGAGTATGTGGAGGTGTGGCTGAGAGGAGGGGTGCTACTATAAACCACTATAATATGTGTCAGATATTGGACCTGGAAGTGCTGGAGAGGGTGGAGGGCCAGGAAAGAAGTAAGGTAATGTGGTGTGGGGATTTTAACGCCCACAACATGCTTTTGGGGGGGGAAACGGATGGATAGAAATAGACAAGTGATGGAAAATTTGATAGAAAAGAAAGATCTGGTGTGCCTGAATGATGGTCGAGGGACCAGGATTGATGTAGCCACAGGGAAAGAGTCTGCCTTGGACCTCACTCTGGTATCTAGTGCGATGGCAGGAATATGTGAGTGGGAGGTATGGGAGGAGTCGACAGTAGGGAGTGATCATTACCCCATAGTATGTACAGTAAGCCGGAAGGAGGAGGAGGTGTTAGTGGATGGAGTAGGCAGGTGGGTGTTTGGAAGGGCAAAGTGGGATCAGTTTCAGGAGCTCAGTGAGCAGGTGATGGTTCGGGTGGATATGAGAGGGGATGTGGATAGTATGAATAACTGGGGGAGAACAGTGTTAGTGGGGGCAGCTACTGAGGCTATACCTAAGAGTTCAGGGAGGAGGAGGAGGAAAGCAGTCCCATGGTGGACGGAGGAATGTGGGGCAATGGTGAGGATTAGGAACAGGGCATTTAGAGTACTGAAAAGGACGCATAATTTCCAACATCTGATTCAATATAAGCAGGCCCAGGCCATGGTGAGGAGAACTATCCGTCAGGCAAAGAGGTCATGTTGGCATCGGTTCTGTGACACCATTGGAAGGGCAACACCTGTGGGAGAAGTGTGGGGGATGAATAAGAGGATGTGTGGGATCAGAAGGGAGTGGGATTATCCAGTGTTGACGAGTGGGGAGGATGTGGCAGTAACAGATGAGGAGAAAGCAGAGATGATGGCCAAAGCATTTGTCCAAGTGCATAGCTCTGCAAATCTGTCAGAGGAGGGGCAGAGGGGGAGAGAGAACACGAGAGAGGAGCATCCTGGAGTGCTGGAAAGAAGGGAGGATGTAAATGATGTGTTGAGTGCACCATATACCAGGGCAGAGGTGAAAAGAGCAATAGGTAAGTGAGGGTTAACTTCACCTGGGAAAGATGAGGTGTCCCATCTTAGTGATGAGGCACTGGATAAGGTATTGGTGTTGTACAACAGTGTGTGGGAAGAGGGGAAACTACCAGGCAGTTGGAAGGAGGCAGTAGTAGTGGTACCAATCCGGAAGCCCGGGAAGGATCCAACGAATCCAACAAGCTATCGGCCAATAGCTTTAACATCACATGTATGTAAGATTATGGAACGTATGATCACGGAGAAGCTAACTTACTTCCTGGAGAGCAGAGGGCTAGTAACGCCACATCAGAGTGGGTTCAGGAAGGGGAGGGGAACTATGGATCCAGTGCTCTGCTTAGAAGCAGAGGTCAGGAAGGCTCAGGTGAACAAGGAGACTGTTGTAACTGTCTTTTTTGATGTGGAGAAGGCATATGATATGATGTGGAAGGAGGGGTTGTTAATCAAGCTAGATATTATGGGGGTAGGAGGAAGAATGTACAACTGGATAAAGGATGTCCTGTTTGGAAGGTCTATCCAGGTGAGGGTGGGGAAGTCTTTATCAGGCAGCTACTTGGTGGATAACGGTACACCGCAGGGGAGCGTGATTAGTCCTCTGTTGTTCTCAATCATGATCAATGATGTTTACTCTCAGGTATAGCCGGATATAGGGAGGTCGTTATTTGCAGATGATGGTGCCTTATGGAAGAGGGGAAGTAATGTGCCATACATAGTCAGGAAGGTACAGGAAGCAATTGATGAGGTAGAGCGGTGGGCATTAATGTGGGGATTCAGGTTCTCTGTAGAGAAAACTCAAACAGTGTTCTTTACCAGGAAGAAGGTGGGAGATGAGGTATGCTTGAGGTGATATTGGAGAAACCTGGAGAGGGTGGGGGCCTTCAGGTTCCTTGGGATATACTTTGATACTAGACTGACCTGGGCAGAACACATTGAGAGAGTGGTGGGAAAGTGTAAGAAGGTGCTAAATGTGATGCGCTGTCTGACGGGGAAGCAGTGGGGGGCTGGGCGTTCCTCATTGAAGACCATGTAGGTTGCATTGATCCGATCTGTAATAGATTATGGAAGTATAGCATATGTTTCGGCAGCCCGGACCTCACTGGAAAGGCTAGATGTCATACAGGGGCAAGGACTCAGAATATGTAGTGGGGCGTTTCGGACGTCCCCAGTGGCTGCATTACAGGTGGAGATGGGGATATGCCATTGCAGATTAGGAGACAGCAGCTGGCAATTAATTATTGGGTCAACCTACAGGGACATGGGGTGTCTCATCCTGCGAAAGGGATTTTACAGGCATGCTGGGAACATGAGTGAAGACCGAACACAAGCTTTGGGAGGATGGGTAATACCCAGGTGAAGGAGATGGGGCTGTATGGAAGGGAGTTTAGTCCAACGGTAGTTATTCCTGTAAATCCACCATGGCTACTCCCGCATCCAGTAGTTGATCTAGAAGTGTTGGAGAGACCACAGAAAGATAGGGAGGGTGTTGATCCATCTGATTTCTTTAAGAGACGTCTGGAAACTGTATCAGGACTTTTCGCTTTCAATTGTTTGGTTTTTGATTTCAAAATCCATTATTTCACCCTTCCTCGAAAATATCATCTTTACATTTAACTTTATTTTTAATGTTTACGATTGATTTGATTTTAAATTCAATACATTTCATTGCTCCCGATTTTGCTACACCTGGCAACCCTGTCCTCAAACGAAAGTGATAGCCAACTAGTTGTCACGATCGTCGAACAGAGATGAGAGATGAGGACCAAGGCGCAGCGTTGCAGGCAAACATACTCTTTATTAGAGACACGATCAGAAACAACAAAACGAAACCGTGACAGTTCACGGTCTAACACAACAGACTAGAAACAAGATCCCACAAACTCTGTGGGGAAACAGGCTGCTAAAGTATGGTTCTCAATCAGAGACAACAAGCAACAGCTGAATCACGTTGCCTCTGATTGAGAACCACACTGGCCAACATAGAACAACAATACTAGAATGTGAAACCTAGAACAAAACACATAGACTTTACACACCCTGGCTCAACATATTAGATTCCCCAGAGCCAGGGCGTGACACTAGTCCTTAAATCAGGTAAGACTGCAGTGTGTGGTGAAATTATTCAATATTGATTGAATGTGCATAATGTCGTATTTTGCAACATTATTTTTGTTTGTTCTGTCGTCAAACACTGCCATTCAATAATTTTGTGAGTTGACTGGATTTAGCGACGTCGAACGGCTGCTGCATATACCGTACAGCAGTGAGTGAAAGCCCTACACTGTAGGCTACAGTATAACTATGGAGGCTATAATCTAGAGCGCCTTAAATTGTGTTTGAGAGCATGTTTTAACTCTAAATGGTTAAGGGATACTTCGGGATTTTGACAACGAAGCCTTTTTATCTACTACCCGAGTCAGATGAACCCGTGGATACCATTTGTATGTACAAGAATGGGTAGCTGCAGCCCAAAATGGCGACCGAGTATGTTCGTCAATAGTTATCAAAGTCACTAATGCAGCTTATTTCTACAATTGATCTTCTTAAAATGTGATTGTAAACCTAACTTTAACCAGACTGCTAACTTTATGCCTAACCTTAAATTAACCTTTTTGTTCTTTATTTTTTTTATGACATTTTATGAAATAGCCAATATTGACTTTGTGGCTGTGGAAACCTCGGGAGTATACGCAAAGATTTGTTGTTTCTGTGGTATATGTTTTAGTCACACAGGCGCCATTTGGTGGTCCTCTGTAGCTCAGCTGGTAGAGCACGGCGCTTGTAACGCCAAGGTAGTGGGTTCGATCCCCGGGACTACCCATACACAAAACAAAAAAAAACAAAAAATGTATGCACGCATGACTGTAAGTCGCTTTGGATAAAAGCGTCTGCTAAATGGCATATTATTATTATTATTATTATTTGAAACGAGAGCGAGGTCGAGGTGGGAAACCCGCGGATGTCGCCAGACAAAACAACAATGTCTTCTTCGATGAGGTTTAACGGCGGTTGGCATCCAATAAATGTTGCATTACCGCCACCTACTAGACTGGAGTATAACTCCCTTTTACTTTGCTTAAAAATAAAAATAAAATTAAAAACCCATCTAAGTTTTGTTTTTAGAAGTAGCCTTTTATTTTGCATTGTTCTGCTTTGTTTGAGCCTTTTTTGCATTATGGATTTCTACAGTTTAAGTCGGAAGTTTACAAACACTTAGGTTGGAGTCATTAAAACTTGTTTTTCCCCTCAGGAAACAATAGCAGCACAAACGTTGCATATGGCCTTTCTGTTATCTTCCTTTGAAACTTCAAAATAGATCCACACAGCAGACATTGTGGGCTAGGTTAGGAATGCTGTGTTGCACGTGTAGCGCTGTATTTTTCGTGGCGCCATTACGTCATCTACCTACGTTATACAGGTATGCACGTCAGCTTTGACATCGGTTTTGCACATCGGCGTTAAACTATACATAGAGCCGATGTTGGCATCTTTAGCTAATATTGGCCGATTCCGATATGCTTACCGATATATCGTGCATCCCTATTTGCTATTAGTGCTGACCCCATTTAGTCGACTGGTCGATAGGCTGTTGGTCAACCAAGGATTTGTGCCTTTCTGAGTGGACTGATCCATTGTGGAGGCCGTGGGGATGGCACAGTCCATCAGTCTAAGATATGTGCTACTGAAATTGTATATGGTTATATTACATATGAACAAATGGTGCAACACTAATCAAAATAATATTATTTTATAACATGCGCCTTCTCCCGCATTGGCTAGTGGTTGCTGTCTGCGGTTCTGAAACACATCAGTGCTGTTGAATTGGTGCCTTTTCCTAGACTAAGTTGCTGTGTGTATAATAGCAAAGTTAACCAGCTTATTGGTGTTGAGAACAATGCTGCGGAGGCAGCAGCAGAATGAGGAGATGAGAAAAAAGCTCTTGCCTTATTGTCTAAGAAAAGTGAGGAGAGAGGAAACCAACTTAATTAGGTCTATAATCAATAGCCTAACTGTTAAATGGGCCTGGCTTTATACAGCATCCATTTATATCTACAGAAATAAGACCGATCCTGCTTCTGTTTGTTGTTAATCTTTGCTTTGCTGTAATAAAGGCTTTACACTTTTTTTTCTTCGTTAGAACAGCCTCTCTGGTATTACTTATCATTTATTTAGTGTTGTTTACACTGTTCCCAACTGTCGGAAATCATATTTATTATAATAATAATAATAATAATAATAAATAAATAATATGCCATTTAGCAGACGCTTTTATCCAAAGCGACTTACAGTCATGTGTGCATACATTTTTGTGTATGGGTGGTCCCTGGGACCGAACCCACTACCTTGGCGTTACAAGCGCCGTGCTCTACCAGCTGAGTTACAAATAACCCTCATTTTTCTTGATCTCCTTATTGTTATTATTATGATCATCATTATAATAATATGTAATGTCATTATCATTAGTAGGCTTAGTATAGCAGCCTGTTATAACCACCATCAAACTGTAGGCCTAAGAGCACCTCCTGTTTAGTCTTAATACCTTAACTTACTTAGGCCTATATTTCAATACTTATATAGGCTACTGTATCAATCATTCATTCGTTCATGTCATCACACAGCATACGAGTCATTCATGATTTGAAATGCAATCAAGCATTTTAGTTTTTAAATAAAATAAAGCGAGCCTTGAATAATTAGCTTAAACAATAAATAAACCCTTCTATTACAGAAATTACATTCACGAATGTGACCGTTTTTAGTCTTTGCTGTAATAAAGGCTTAACAAAAAAACTTTACAACAGACTCTCTGGTACACTTATAATTTATTTAGTGTTTACATTGTTCCAAACGGTCAGATAAATGATATTGTAACAGCACGATAAACACTGGTGGTCGCTGCAGCAGGGAGGAGAGAGACAACAAAAAGGTGCTGGTCACTCGCTGTCTTTTTTTTTTTAACAAGTCTGATACCAGCCCGGCACAATCAAATCAATTGCTGGTCGGACTCCCTCTAGTCATTTGTGTGTCTTAATTATTTAATCAAACGGTGTGCTTAAAGCATCAGACAAGCTCAGTGAATATAATTGATTTGATTAAAACACATATATATATATATATACACACAGTGGGGAGAACAAGTATTTGATACACTGCCGATTTTGCAGGTTTTCCTACTTACAAAGCAAGTAGAGGTCTGTAATTCCAGAAAATCCAGAAAATCACATTGTATGATTTTTAAGTAATTAATTAGCATTTTATTGCATGACATAAGTATTTGATACATCAGAAAAGCAGAACTTAATATTTGGTACAGAAACCTTTGTTTGCAATTACAGAGATCATACGTTTCCTGTAGATCTTGACCAGGTTTGCACACACTGTAGCAGGGATTTTGGCCCACTCCTCCATACAGACCTTCTCCAGATCCTTCAGGTTTCGGGGCTGTCGCTGGGCAATACGGACTTTCAGCTCCCTCCAAATATTTTCTATTGGGTTCAGGTCTGGAGACTGGCTAGGCCACTCCAGGACCTTGAGATGCTTCTTACGGAGCCACTCCTTAGTTGCCCTGGCTGTGTGTTTCGGGTCGTTGTCATGCTGGAAGACCCAGCCATGACCCATCTTCAATGCTCTTACTGAGGGAAGGAGGTTGTTGGCCAAGATCTCGCGATACATGGCCCCATCCATCCTCCCCTCAATACGGTGCAGTCGTCCTGTCCCCTTTGCAGAAAAGCATCCCCAAAGAATGATGTTTCCACCTCCATGCTTCATGGTTGGGATGGTGTTCTTGGGATTGTACTCATCCTTCTTCTTCCTCCAAACACGGCGAGTGGAGTTTAGACCAAAAAGCTCTATTATTGTCTTTTCAGACCACATGACCTTCTCCCATTCCTCCTCTGGATCATCCAGATGGTCATTGGCAAACTTCAGACGGGCCTGGACATGCGCTGGCTTGAGCAGGGGGACCTTGCGTGCGCTGCAAGATTTTAATCCATGACGGCGTAGTGTGTTACTAATGGTTTTCTTTGAGACTGTGATCCCAGCTCTCTTCAGGTCATTGACCAGGTCCTGCCGTGTAGTTGTGGGCTGATCCCTCACCTTCCTCATGATCATTGATGCCCCACGAGGTGAGATCTTGCATGGAGCCCAAGACCGAGGGTGATTGACCGTCATCTTGAACTTCTTCCATTTTCTAATAATTGCGCCAACAGTTGTTGCCTTCTCACCAAGCTGCTTGCCTATTGTCCTGTAGCCCCTCCCAGCCTTGTGCAGGTCTACAATTTTATCCCTGATGTCCTTACACAGCTCTCTGGTCTTGGCCATTGTGGAGAGGTTGGAGTCTGTTTCATTGAGTGTGTGGACAGGTGTCTTTTATACAGGTATTGAGTTCAAACAGGTGCAGTTAATACAGGTAATGAATGGAGAACAGGAGGGCTTCTTAAAGAAAAACTAACAGGTCTGTGAGAGCCGGAATTCTTACTGGTTGGTAGGTGATCAAATACTTATGTCATGCAATAAAATGCAAATTAATTACTTAAAAATCATACAATGTGATTTTCTGGATTTTGGAGTGTTGAAGTGTACCTATGATAAAAATTACAGACCTCTACATGCTTTGTAAGTAGGAAAACCTGCAAAATCGGCAGTGTATCAAATACTTGTTCTCCCCACTGTGTATATATATATATATGGAAAAATACACGTTTTAAAATTTCAACCAATCGATTGGTCGAAAGAACAGACGACTCTTGGTCGACAAAGATTTTTTGTTGTTGTTGGGGACAGCCGTAAATTGTAAGTCGCACTGGATAAGAGCGTCTGCTAAATTACAAACATGTAAATGTAAGGTGACTGGTCATATTGTTATTACGTTAGGTCATATTCTTATTATGTTGTGGTTCCCACAACTGTTTTTGGGCCAGGGATAAAATACCGGTAAATAGCGGCTGTCCAGACTGTGAGGCCAGGCTGAATATATTGGTTCACATTACACTGAAATACATGAATATTGCCACCAAATATGAAATTGCATTGAATCGAATTAATCAGATCTTATTGTACTGTGTGTTTCAATATTGTGTATTAAACCTTTTCCCTTGTCTTCTAATAGTTTTATTCGTCCATGACTCAAAATCTACATTAAGATTGAAGACAACAGGGATGGTGCCATTGTTATTGTTCAAAACTCCTAAGAATCCAAGGTGGTGGACCTTCTTCCAGTGAGATGGTGAGGATTGGAGAACCATGGCGCAGTTTCAAAGCAGAACATAGTCAAAGCTTCCAGCTGGGGGATGGCCTTGCAAAAGCAAATGTACATGTATTTACTGACCTAAAAACATTACATATTATTTCTCTCAACTTGAAACTGTCAATCGCTCCTCAATCTCAACTCTCTCTTCTCCTTTCAGATCTCCACCCTAACCCCAAACTCTCTTCATCCCTGCTTTGCCAATGTGTGCCCCCCTCACCCACCCACTGTGTTGAGTCTAATACACTGGTTTTATGAAACCATGGCTGTAGATAAGACTGAAAAATATTTTTCAACAGTGATGTTTTAATTTTTTATATTTACTACCAATCATTTTGGTGCTTCTAAACATTGAACTCTCTATCGCATGTGGTAGAGCAGAGTACAGAATAGTTGATGAGTGCTGTCCTATGTGTTCGCCAGGTAAGGACCAGTTCTCTGTATACAATATGGATTATTATGAAGAAAATACATTTCAATACCAATCAATCCATGACACTGACCTTCTATCCCACAGGAAACCGGGTACATAAACACTGTACAGAATTTACAAGTACTTCCTGTGTCCCCTGTTCCGACTCCACTTTCCTTGATGAACCCAATGGTCTTACGGCATGCATACAGTGTACAAACTGTGACCCAGGCTTTGGTTTGAAGGTAAAGCAGCCATGTAGACCTTCATCAGACACTGTCTGTGGGACACTGGAGGGGTTCTACTGTCATACTTTATGGAAGAAAATAAGCATTATCAAATAATTTTTACAGGGCCAATATGACATTACACCGGATATGATTGTGACCTCAACCTGCTTGATATGCTTGTCATGAGCAACGGGGCTGATGGGTAGGATTTAGATTCTCCCAGTCTCTGTTATGGTTGCTGTAATGCACCATAACGTTGGACGCCAACCGCCGATAAACCCCACTGAAGAAGAATAAGAAGAAGTTATGCTAGCCATCTTGATAGCAAACCAACAGAGGGACAGAATGTACAAATAATAGATACTTGCCAACTATTAATGTATCGTCACAACGTAGAGTTCTGACGTCTTTATCAAGTCGAAATGGTATGCCTTTCGTCTGAACAGTATTAACTCATTTGTAAGTTGGCTGGTATAGCTATATTTAGGTTTTACAAAAGTGTGATATAAATTGGCTAGCTAGTTGGTGTCCTGACAAATCAAATAGTCAAACTATCAAATTTGAGATTAAATCAGCAAACTTTATTTAACAATGCTAGCGAGCTAGCTAGTAACTGACTTTGCAACCACCACCACACCCATGGCATGTTGCTGAAGTAATAAGACGTACGCTAGCGATCATGTTGACTCCAAATGCGTTCATCTGTGTTTAATTCATCCTTCCTTGCCTAGCAGTTGCACCACAGAACAATTTATATTTGGTAGCACTATCCCTTAAAATAGTCGGCATGTAACGTTATAGCTAGCTACAACAATCTGGTTTACGTCATTAGCGAGACAATATATGAGAAGAAAAACATGCAATAAGGTTGTGGGGAGCTGAGGAAGTCCTGCAGTACATTCATAAGTTTCAGTCTGATGACTGAGATAAAACCCCCAATGATGATTACATGAACGTTTAATGACGGCCTTATCGACTTAGCTAAATACTCAGAGTTACTTTGTGATTAGTGTGGGCAGCTCCCCTGTAGGGTAGGAAACATGGTCACTATTTCTGTGTGGGCAGCTCCCCTGTAGGGTAGGCTACATGGTCACTATTTCTGTGTGGGCAGCTCCCCTGTAGGATAGGCTACATGGTCACTATTTCTGTGTGGGCAGCTCCCCTGTAGGGTAGGCTACATGGTCACTATTTCTGTGTGGGCAGCTCCCCTGTAGGGTAGGCTACATGGTCACTATTTCTCTGTGGGCAGCTCCCCTGTAGGGTAGGCTACATGGTCGCTATTTCTGTGTGGGCAGCTCCCCTGTAGGGTAGGCTACATGGTCACTATTTCTGTGTGGGCAGCTCCCCTGTAGGGTAGGCTACATGGTCACTATTTCTGTGTGGGCAGCTCCCCTGTAGGGTAGGTTACATGGTCACTATTTCTGTGTGGGCAGCTCCCCTGTAGGGTAGGCTACATGGTCACTATTTCTGTGTGGGCAGCTCCCCTGTAGGGTAGGTTACATGGTCACTATTTCTGTGTGGGCAGCTCCCCTGTAGGGTAGGTTACATGGTCACTATTTCTGTGTGGGCAGCTCCCCTGTAGGGTAGGTTACATGGTCACTATTTCTGTGTGGGCAGCTCCCCTGTAGTATAGGCTACATGGTCACTATTTCTGTGTGGGCAGCTCCCCTGTAGGGTAGGTTACATGGTCACTATTTCTGTGTGGGCAGCTCCCCTGTAGGATAGGCTACATGGTCACTATTTCTGTGTGGGCAGCTCCCCTGTAGGGTAGGCTACATGGTCACTATTTCTGTGTGGGCAGCTCCCCTGTAGGGTAGGCTACATGGTCACTATTTCTGTGTGGGCAGCTCCCCTGTAGGGTAGGCTACATGGTCACTATTTCTGTGTGGGCAGCTCCCCTGTAGGATAGGCTACATGGTCACTATTTCTGTGTGGGCAGCTCCCCTGTAGGGTAGGCTACATGGTCACTATTTCTGTGTGGGCAGCTCCCCTGTAGGATAGGCTACATGGTCACTATTTCTGTGTGGGCAGCTCCCCTGTAGGGTAGGCTACATGGTCACTATTTCTGTGTGGGCAGCTCCCCTGTAGGGTAGGCTACATGGTCACTATTTCTGTGTGGGCAGCTCCCCTGTAGGGTAGGCTACATGGTCACTATTTCTGTGTGGGCAGCTCCCCTGTAGGGTAGGCTACATGGTCACTATTTCTGTGTGGGCAGCTCCCCTGTAGGGTAGGCTACATGGTCACTATTTCTGTGTGGGCAGCTCCCCTGTAGGGTAGGCTACATGGTCACTATTTCTGTGTGGGCAGCTCCCCTGTAGGGTAGGCTACATGGTCACTATTTCTGTGTGGGCAGCTCCCCTGTAGGATAGGCTACATGGTCACTATTTCTGTGTGGGCAGCTCCCCTGACTCGAAGTGGATAGTTTGTTGTCTTTAGTCAGTCTGACAGTCGTTGGTAGCCGGCCACCATCCTGTAGATTTCCACTTATTAGGGGAAGGAAGACACAAAGTCATAATTCATGTTTTAATTATAAATTCCTGTCTGTTTGTACTATTTTTAACTCCTATGTCGTTTTCATTTTATACTTGTATTTGGAAAGGATTGTGGTCCAGCAGAATACAACACTTTTGACGGGCAGTGCTGCCCAATGTGTGGTAAAGGTAATGTTCATTTATGCATTTGCTTTTTCAATGATGTACAATTGCATGTTACCAGTGTTGTGTCGAGCAAACGTTGCTAATTATGCTGTGTGACCAAGGAGAACCGCTGACGCTGTATTTTCATCATAAAGGTTTATTCATAACAAAGGGTTACAGCGTCGATTTACAGATACCTGCAGATACCTGGAGAATAATCGCCCCATCTCTAATCTGATTATTCTGTCTTCCTTTGTCCTAACTGTGGTATATATCCTATGTCATCTGATATGGGTGTTCCCCTACAGACCAATCCCAGGAGGACACCTAACAGACTTCCTCTGCTTTAGGGTGCCCCTCTAAAACTGCTCCCCAGATGCTCCCTCTAAGCTGAATAAACCTCCTCTCAGGTTCCATTTGAAAACGTTAGCAGTCATAATTCCTCAGATACTACATATTCCCCCCTTCGAGACAAATTAAGTCTTGAAAACAAAAAGAATAGGATTATGACAAATAACAATCTCTCTTATTGAGTATTTTTAACAATAAACCAAAAACATTTTTCTAGGGAGTGTAAATACATTTCTATGAAATATGAACAAATCTTTATGGAGTGTGAGAGCGAAAAACCTGTCTGGCAGCCTTCTTTCCAAATATCCATCCATCAATCAAGACAGTAAAATTCTCTCACGGCCCCTCTGCCCCAGGCAACCACGTAAGTACTCCAGATCAATTCATACATCTTTATCAATGCATTTGAAACTATGATGCAATTTAAATACACATGAAAGCCTCAGCAAACAAAATACTATCCAAATGTCCACACTCAGGCTGGTCGACCCATCGGACCCTCCTGTGGATTCTCTCTATCCCTGCCTAGACCCCATGTCCCTAAGCATTCACAAAATAAACAAAAACATCTGAGATCCCCACATGTACCCAATAACAGCAAATATCATTCTACAAAAATTAATACAGAAAGAATATGACACAAATTATGTATTACACATGCAAATATGTCTATATATCATTGCAGACACTGGAATGTAGTCCACTACACTGCATCTCCTCAGCAGTGTCGACTTCCAATGCATCGTTGATGATGGAATCTGAACCTTTCCACACCTTCCTTGTTCCACTTCCTCCAGTCCCTTCATATTGTCCCTTCATATTTTCCTTGTTTGAGTATTTGAATCCCCTCTACATATTTCCCCCATATGCTTCTGGAAGAAAAGAAAAGACCAAACAGTATCTTTTGCAAAACAACACATTCAAATTAAAACATCAATATCAACTAAAAATATAAAAATGATATATAAAATGAATCACATACCATTTCCCCACTTTGATTCATAACAAAATACTAAAATCACACTAACATTTAAACCTCTGAAAAATTATCGGATATTCAAAATTGATATCTATCTATCAATACTCCTTTGAGTCTTGACAGAAGGTTAAACCCTCTTATCGTTTCATTTGCAAAACCCTTCAAATTATAGGTAATATTATCTATGTTATCTTCCCAATTTTTACACCATACCATGGAAAAATCCCCACTTCTCTCTTAGACTTATCCTCCAATGATAGGCTTCCCAGACTATGAAACTTCTCTCTTTCAGAATCAGATTTATCTCTTTCCCTTTGCTTCCCCTCTTAATTTTAAAACCTCTTATGGAAGCTTTAACTTCAACATGTAACAACATCCTATCCATCCATAGGGTAAGAATATATTCTCTCACCACACAAACCCCTAAATATCTCTAAAATCCCCAATAGTCACATTACCATTCAAAACTTCTCTCCTTACTAAATGAAACCTCAAAAGTTACATTATATTTCTCATTACTAACCTTATGTTCCTGCTTACCCCAAAGTCATCATATAATCATCACCATCTGATATTCCCCTAAACATCCCCTTTCCATCATATTTTTTATTAGAACAAAAACAGCTTTTAGCCCTCACTGGTTTCACCTCCAATGCTTCATGAAGCGCTGTTAACTGATTTTCCTTCCTATCTAACAAATTCACAAAGGGTGATTCATTTAACCAATAACACTTAAACCTAGG
Source organism: Coregonus lavaretus (assembly GCF_964263955.1). Classification (NCBI taxonomy): domain Eukaryota; kingdom Metazoa; phylum Chordata; class Actinopteri; order Salmoniformes; family Salmonidae; genus Coregonus; species Coregonus lavaretus. The sequence goes on from NC_140007.1 coordinate 41,265,576, forward strand.
CCTAAACAAATGTTTCCACAACTACATTATTTTATCTCTTAATGATTGTTGCTGATACAACATTCCTTATAAAACATAAGATTGACACATACTTGATAGAAATTTAGCTACCTTCTAAGATTCAACCCCATTTTCTTTATGCTAAAATTCTCAACAGACATTTACCCTCAAGATTCCTCACTGATCTTACAGAATAAGGTCACTTTTTGAACTAAAGATTCCTACCTGCCCATCCATCTTTAATTTGCAAACAGAAGAATTAAATCCATATGCCTTCAATTTAGTTTCTCTCTTCCCTAATGAACTGTATTGATCAAATATATCTTCTTGTCTTTCATTAAAATCAAAGAACTCATCCTGTACCTCCATGATAGTATTCTCCCTCTAACATTACTCAAAATAAGTTAGCAATCACTCATAACCCTCTTTCACTTCATATCGTTCTACAAAATATACTTCCTTTGACTAGGTGAAACAGCTTCTACTTCTAGTCTTCATAACAACACTTCTTCTCCATAATTATCTCTCCATATGAGATGAATCTCACCTCTACACATTCCTTCTCTCACATCTACAAGGAAGATGAGCTGTACCACCCATCCTAACCCTAATGACAGTCTTTTCCTCTAATATTGGTGCTGGAGCGATTGGCTCCCTTGTAATCAAATGTGATATATTTATAGCTTTAATAACTGTCAATCCCCGCAGCTCAGTGTAGGCAGGGGAGTGGCATATTTACCCCTACGTAACTCTAAAGTCATAAAATCACGCGCATGCGTAGTTCAAACACCAATACGATTTCACAGTGGATGGAGCTCTCTCCCAGCTCTCTCCAAGCTAGACAACAGAAAGTTAACAGTCCCGCTGTACTTCCTCTCTTTTACCCCTCATAGACAAACAATAACACTTAACAGAGCTCACAAACCATAGGACACAAATCCTACACTATTCTATACACAGTTTTAGAGGCTTAATCCATTCCTATGGACCCCTAAGGTACATGCAGCATGTAGCATGTAGCATGTAGCATGTTACCTCCATTGCGCCGTATAATTCCTTTGTTCTCTCCATTTTTGCTACCACGAGTTCCGCGGAAATTCAATGAGCGGTCACATCAATCATATGATTCGTCAACCACATGTTGAGCGGTAACTTACAATCGAATATATATACCACAGCCTCAAGCCCCATGGACTTACCTAACTTCACCTAACGTGTTTTTAGGATTTTTGGCCCATCCTAGTGATCACCTCATTTAAGAGGGCTTTTCCATAGATTCGCAATGGTTCTAAATTGTACACATTTACCGTAGTTCCTGGCCTTATTCCCTCTATTATTCAATAGTTATAGACACTCCCCCCTTTTTGCGTTGTTTACCAGCGCAAACAAATTTAGAACGGACTCCTATCCCACAGCATATCAGCAACGCACACACGGAAGTTCTTAACGGTTCATTCTCTCAACGCCGACACACACAGACACACGAACTGACCAGAGCCCAAAGTGGCGAGAAAACTCACCCTTATCTGCCTGACTCCGGAGCGAAAGTCAGCTCGGCGCCCATGAATGGAACGCTGAGAAAAAACGCAATTCCTTCCCAAATTCCTCGTCGCCATTTTGTTGTGTCGAGCAAACGTTGCTAATTATGCTGTGTGACCAAGGAGAACCGCTGACGCTGTATTTTCATCATAAAGGTTTATTCATAACAAAGGGTTACAGCGTCGATTTACAGATACCTGCAGATACCTGGAGAATAATCGCCCCATCTCTAATCTGATTATTCTGTCTTCCTTTGTCCTAACTGTGGTATATATCCTATGTCATCTGATATGGGTGTTCCCCTACAGACCAATCCCAGGAGGACACCTAACAGACTTCCTCTGCTTTAGGGTGCCCCTCTAAAACTGCTCCCCAGATGCTCCCTCTAAGCTGAATAAACCTCCTCTCAGGTTCCATTTGAAAACGTTAGCAGTCATAATTCCTCAGAAACTACACCAGTAAATAAGGGGCAGGCACATTTCTACAGGTAGCCTACAATATCTCTCACACACTACAGTATTTCAGTAGGCCTCATGCAGTAAATGGAAGGCATTGGCTGTGTCGACGTTACCTGGCAGCATTCTCTAATAACTATTTGCCTATTTCTGTTTCATACTTCTCAATTATTATTATTTTTTACTGATGCAATTCAGCAAGATATCATAATTTTACAAATTGAAAGGATTATATTTACATGTACTAAAATACATTAAGTCTAAAGGTCAGTTCATCTCCATACTTCAAAACTCCTAAGAACTTCACAAGTCCAGTGTGTGGGTCTTCCAGTGAGTTGGAGAGGATTGAGGAACCATGGAACAGTTTGAAAGCTTGATATGTGAAACATTTCTGATTTGCACATGTTGTGGCTTGGCATGTAAAAAAAGAAAAGTGATCAATGTAAATATGTCCTTTATGAAATATGAATCAGTTATTAGCCAACTAGTTTTAGTTAACATTTGACTGAGAGACGTACATTTCACTAACATTTATTGACTGAATTTGCAGATAACAGGTTATCTTGGGTTTGGTGTCATCTTTAAATGTAATGTATGCTGATGCTGATGTTTTATTTCTTCTCTATTTGCAGATACCTATCACTTTTATACTTCTAAACATTGAACCCTGTTTCACATATTTTCGCCCCATCTATAAAATAGGCGATAGAGATTGCAGAATGTGTAGGCCTGGTAAGGACCTTGTGTATTTTTATGAGGGGTTAATTATAATAATAACTATAATAATACCAACATTTAATTATTTTCTGGTTTTCTTTTCAACAGGATATCGTGTAAATAGTCATTGTACTAAATCTACAATCACCTCCTGTGTGCCCTGTATTGACTCCACATTCCTTGATGAGCCCAGTGGGAAAACAACATGCAACAACTGTACCACATGTCATCCAGGTGAGAATTATATCAGCTGTTGTTTTAATGAAATACAACCGGCTTTACATTTAGCTTCAGATACCAAGTGACATGTTTTCTCCATAGGTTTGGGTTTGAAGGTAAAGCAGCCATGTAGACCTTCATCAGACACTGTCTGTGGGACACTGGAGGGGTTCTACTGTCTAGACCCAACTAAGGATGGTTGTAGAGCAGCCCAGAGACACAGCAGCTGTAAACCTGGTCAATACATCAGCCACACAGGTTGGTCTTCATGCAAATCTTCCATTGACATCAATGCATGATATATGCAGTCGTGAGTTAAGCACATCTCAAGTTAGTACCCTTAATGAGTTTCACCCTGTGTTGATTTAGGAACAACATCTGCAGATACTGTGTGTGCTGACTGCACTGGTGATACTTATTCAGATGGATCATTTACATCCTGCCAGCCACACACACAGTAAGTGTGGCTCATGCAAATGGTTATTTCCTTCAAAATATAAACGAAATACTGCAATACGCTAACAGTTTTCATAATGTAAAACAAAGTTAGATTATCAAATTGTCGATTACCAATGGTCCGTTTCTCTTATTATAGATGTGATACCTTGAAGCTTCAGCAAATTAAACCTGGAACTCATTCATCCAACTCTGAATGTGGACCGCAGACCTCCCTTCCCATAGCTGCAATAATATCTCCTGTTGTGGTGGTGGTACTAGCTGTGATAGCAGCAGTGATTGGAGTAACTATAAGAAGAAAATATCTATCTGGTAAGATGATTTTGGAGGGAGGGGAATTTTATCAGTTCTAATAGTTATTGTTTGAATTGCCTAGATCAGGGATGGGCAACTTTAATGGGCAACACCCCACCCCACATTGCGAGCAAAACATTTTAGTGGCCCCCCTCTTGACAGCGGAGTGACATTTTGTTGTGTTTTAAGGTATAGAGAAATGTTTGCAGTTTTATAGCAAGCTTGCTGTAATTCTACACATTTTGCCATGGGGCGGAGGGAAATGTTGGCAGTGTTTAATATGATATCTGAGTCAGACTGACTAACAAATTCAATGAGGGCCCCCTGGTCGGTAATTCGACCATGATAACAAGTTTAGATAGTTTAGCGGCCAGCTAACTTAGGTCAAAAAATAATTTGCTGAAATTGGATAATTGCACAACCAAATTTCGAAATTGCATCTTGTGTGTTCTATTATTCTAACTTACAACAGTAAGTTGAGACCCTGAATGAGCTTCAAAAAAATAAATAAACGTTTTTTTGGGGGGGGAATTTATCTGAGGGCCACCAGTTGCCCATCCCTGGCTTAGATGAACAATGAGAAATATCCAGTTTTTGTCAATTCTGACAATACCACTGCCTACCGGTCATAAGAAGATATTGATTATTTTGTCTCAATGCTAATGCTTGTATTTCTACAGAGACACAACGACCTACAGATGTATATAAAGGCCTACAAATGCCTATAGAGGTATGTTCATGTGCACCCACCCCCTATTTTATATATTACTCACTGTGATAAGGAGATAGATTACAGAAATTGTTCAGTTAGTTCTATTGACTCGAGGGTTCCACTTGATGTTTTATTGCGTTGAGGTTTCATTTGTAGGAATCAGACACAGAGGGAACAACGATCGTCTAGAACAGATGAAGACCAAGGCGCAGCGTTGCAGACGAACATACTGAACTTTATTATCTTCAGTGATAATAAGCACAACAAAACGATAACGTGACAGTTCACAGTCTAACACAAACCAACTCGAAACAAGATCCCACAAACACTAAGGGAAAACCGACAGTTTAAATATGGCTCCCAATCAGAGACAACCAGCCACAGCTGACACTCGTTGCCTCTGATTGGGAGTCACTCAGGCCAACAAAGAAATAAACAAACTAGAACTCCCAACAAAATACAACACATAGAATGAACACACCCTGGCTCAACATATAGAGTCCCAGAGCCAGGGTGTGACAGGGACCAAGAACAGGTAAAGGTTTTGTTAACATATGTACAAAATGGTATGCATAAGTTCTCGTGACTATAGTTCTTTATATTTTTGTAAACTTGACTTATGAATATTATGCTTACCAGATTCAACCCTCCAGGACATTCATCAGAACAGTCCAGTGTGATTCATTGGCTTGAAAACTAGACTAGGCAGTAGGGCCCAATTTCTGTCCACTACATGGGAAATGTGATCTAGACTCTATTTTTAAATAACATTTGGAGGCTGGCACATTTGTTTTGTGGTGTACAGATTAAACCGACTATGAACTTGATACAAGGCCTAAAAACCCTAAAACACAATTCCAAGGAAACTTTTGTTTGGTTAAATATTCCAATACTGGGGACAAAGATGTAAACCTTAGTAGGAGCCAGGTCTGTTCTGTCCAGGGTAACGTCAGGTGGCCTACATTTTAATGGTCAGTCCAAGTCATTTGAGCGTAACTGGAACTAAAGGAGTTTTGAATGACACTGCACCTGGTCTTTGGATGATGGTGCAGGATACAACAGCATATTGGAGCAATTGTCCTTGAACTGAGGAAATCTACAGATGATCCCACAACATCCTCATGGAACTTATGCTTCTGGTGATGGTGTACTGTAGATTCTGTTGATACAAACTGTGCAAAGGACCTTTGGATAACATGGCCTGGACACTGGTTTGGAAAAAATGGACTTGTTGTGTGACCATGGATTTGTATATTCCATGGTCCAGTGTGTGACCCCAATTAATGATATACACTTCATGACTTTTCTTACAGACCTCCATGATTGTATAGCTCCTTTGCTTTTGATGCATATTTTGCATGATAGTGTTTATCAGATTATTCACATAATACTGACTTTGCATTGGACTTTTGATCATGTATTGTTTTTGGATTCCATGGGTCTAAAGTATTTTCTATTGAATATATTTGCTTCTATGGAAGTCATGGGTTGTGCTTGTTTCACCAGCCATCAGTGCTCAGTCTCTCTGATGTATGATGTTTCTGTGTAAGTATGGAGACATCTCCATTGTCCACTCATGGGATTAATAAGTAGAGGATCTGCAGTAAAATGTTATGTTCAAGTGTTCCAATGACCTTACATTGTAAAAATCTATTACAGCAAAATGTGAACTGCAAGGGTGTGAGTAGGCCAGTAAGTTAATTTGTATACTGTACCTCCTAATATTTCAGACCGATTAGACTAAATTCAATGGTTTCCAGTCATACTTTAGGGAAGAAAATATGCATTTTCAAATAATTTGAACGGGGACAATATGACATTACTGTAGACCGGATATGATGTTTGTGACCTCACCCTGCTTGATATGCTTGTCATGAGCAACGGGGCCGATAGCTGGCTTACCTGGTTAAATAAAGGTTTAAATTTTTTTTTATACAAAATGGTAGGATTTAGATTCTCCCAGTCTCTGTCCCACTCTCCAGTACAGTAGGTGGCAGTATTGCACCATAACGTTGGATGCCAACCGCCGATAAACCTCACTGAAGAAAAAGATGCTACCCATCTTGCTAGCTAACTAGCTAAACAACAGACACAGCATTTACAAATCATTGTGTTTAAAAGCAAGTGTTGACATGATAGTTGGCAAGTATCAGTAGTAATGTATCGTTACAACGTAGAGTTCTGACGTCTTTATCAAGTCGAAATGGTATGCCTTTCGTCTGAACAGTATTTCCTCATTGGTAAGTTAGCTGGTATAGCTACATTTAGGTTTTACAAACGTGTGATATAAATTGGCTAGCTAGTTGGTGTCCTGACAAATCAAATAGTCAAACTATCAAATTTGAGATTGAATCAGCAAACTTTAGTTAACGATGCTAGCTAGAAACGGACTTTGCAATCACCACACCCACCCATAGCATGTTGCCAAAGTAATGAGGTACGCTAGCGATCATGTTGAATCCACATGCTTTTGTGGGGTTCTATTTTCTCATAATTGGATCTGTATGTGATGAATAGCTTAGAAGGAATGCATTAATGAAAAGCATAGGTTTGTACTATACTGATATAAATTGTTTCACAAAACAGGCTGTGATTCATGTGAGGAACGTTAGGGGGTAGGACAGATAAGACTTGTATTTCTTACAGATACGAACACTGCCTCTTTGTTGTCTGTGAACCGTTGTCTGTGAACCGTCCTTGAACGTAGGAATGTACAGTCTTTTGGGTGCTGACTCCACAGGTTGTTATGATAAAAACTTATGCCTGGCAACAGTGTGCAACAAGGGAGCGCCAAGGGGCTGGGACCAGCCGGTGCGCCAACGGATAGGTTGGGCAAGTCTAAACCACGCCCAACCTCTACCCTGATAGGCCCAGCAGAGAGCGGGAACTAAAAACTGTCAGGGTATTTACGGAAGGATTTGTAATGAGGAAGTCAGTTCTCTGTCTGCCCTGCGTGGTATTTCAGTGAGCCCGTATACGAACCAACATACTTATCATACATACATTTTGCATATAATAAATTTAGCTTGGATTGAAGATCTCTTGATTCTTATTCCAATACCAGATTTGAATTAGGCAATTTCTAACAATTGGTGACCTCCGACTGTGATCTGGTAGCGGAACTTCGCTGGAATTCACCCAGCCTATTGGACATCGCTGTCGTCGAACGGTAGAAGTGGCTGTGTGCCCATAGAAGAGGCTGTGTGCCCATAGAAGAGGCTGTGTGCCCATAGAAGAGGCTGTGTGCCCAATAGAAGCGGCTGTGTGCCCAAATAGAGGAGGCTGTGTGCCCAAATAGAGGAGGCTGTGTGCCCAAATAGAGGAGGCTGTGTGCCCAAATAGAGGAGGCTGTGTGCCCAAATAGAGGAGGCTGTGTGCCCAAATAGAGGAGGCTGTGTGCCCAAACAGAGTGTGTGTCGAGTGTAAGTGTGTCATTTATGACTGTGTGACATATTTGACTGTGTGATAGGATTATGACTGTGTATTGTGAGTGAGTGTGATAACTGTGTACTATTTTTGCTGCGTGATAACTGTATACTACGTTTAACTGTGTAATAACTGTGTACCATTTTGGCTGAGAATACAAACAATATTTTAAAACAGTAAATAATGAGAATTACAATTAGGAAATAAAGTTTAAATTGCGCAAACGTTAACAAAAGACACCCATAGGAGGTACTTTAAATAGATAGGCAGTGCGACGCTATGGCACATATCAGTTCAGACTAGATATGACTAGGTTCAAAGGAGACACTTAATATTCTTTAAGACAGGGGTGACGCTATGCAAGAGAGTGTGAATGATAAACCTGTATACCTTGATAGAAAACTAATTGGGAATTAAAGACGTCTGTGGCTGTCCAAACAGTATAATTTGTGAATAACTGTTGGGTTTGTGGTTGCTTAAACCGTATAACCCGTTAATAACAATTGAGAACATAAAGCTAAAGTGATGAATGGCTAGTGTGATTGAACTGAAACGTTTGAGCTGATATGATTGAACTGTAACATTTGATGTTTGACCCTGCAAAATACTGGTTAAACAATTAGACTGAGAATGATTTGGTTTATCGTTGAAATATAAATATGCACCGACTTTAACTAATTAGGTGGGAATGATTTGATTTAAATAAATAAACTAAAGTACCTTAAATGAGTCTCCAGTCCTTTAGCTCACGTTGCAGACAACCTGCTTTATGAGGTGCTACAAACCCATGGCAGGATTAAACAGATGGGTATTCAGATAAGATTTACTTGTGTTCCAGCCCATGTGGGGGGGAGGGGAACGAGGCGGTAGATGAACAGGCTAAACAAGCACTTAGTAGTGGGGATGTTGATGTTGAAGTGTCAATGAGCAAGGCAGAGGCAAAAATACTGATATATACAGTGATGGTGCAGAGATGGCAGGAGCAGTGGAATATAAATATTAAGGGAAGGCATTTATTTCAAGTACAGAGGAAAGTCAGGGAGGGGAGGACGGCAGGAAGGGACAGAAGAGAGGAGGCTATATTTACTAGATTAAGGGTGGGACGCAGCCAGTTGAATAAGACACATTTTTTTATTTTTTTATGTTTATTTAACCTTTATTTAACCAGGTAAGCCAGTTGAGAACAAGTTCTCATTTACAACTGCGACCTGGCCAAGATAAAGCAAAGCAGTGCGATAAAAACAACAAAGAGTTACATATGGGGTAAAACAAACCATAAAGTCAAAAGAATACAACAGAAAATATATATACAGTGTGTGCAAATGTAGCAAGTTATGGAGGTAAGGCAATGAATAGGCCATAGTGCAAAATAATTACAATTAGTATTAACACTGGAATGATAGATGTGCAAGAGATACTGGGGTGCAAATGAGCAAAATAAATAACAATATGGGGATGAGGTAGTTGGGTGGGCTAATTTCAGATGGGCTGTGTACAGGTGCAGTGATCGGTAAGGTGCTCTGACAATTGATGCTTAAAGTTAGTGAGGGAGATAAGAGTCTCCAGCTTCAGAGATTTTTGCAATTCGTTCCAGTCATTGGCAGCAGAGAACTGGAAGGAATGGCGGCCAAAGGAGGTGTTGGCTTTGGGGATGACCAGTGAGATATACCTGCTGGAGCGCATACTATGGATGGGTGTTGCTATGGTGACCAATGAGCTAAGATAAGGCGGGGATTTGCCTAGCAGTGATTTATAGATGGCCTGGAGCCAGTGGGTTTGGCGACAAATATGGGCAAGTTGCAGCGGACGCAGGCAATTAGGCAGTGATCGCTGAGATCCGTTACGGACGCAGGCAATTAGGCAGTGATCGCTGAGATCCTGGTTGAAGACAGCGGAGGTGTATTTAGAGGGTAAGTTAGTCAGGATGATATCTATGAGGGTCACCAGAGGAACAGAGGAAGACTAGAATAAGGATACGGCTAAAGGCTTTAAGAACTCGTCTTCTAGTGCGTTGGGTACAGAGAATAAAGGGGGCAGATTTCCGGGCGTTGTAGAATAGATTCAGGGCATTATGTACAGACAAAGATATGGAATGATATGAGTACAGTGGAGGTAAACCTAAGCGTTGGGTAACAATGAAAGAGTACACTGGAGGCACCGATTGAGCCGGTCTCGGCGTGAATGGGGGGTGGAACAAAGGAACTATTTGAGGCAGTTTGAGGGGGACTTGGGGTTCTAAAGTGAAATTGTATAATAAGAACTAACTGGAACAGCAATAGGCAAGGCATATTGACATAGGAGAGAGGCATAAAGCAATCACAGGTGTTATTAGAGAGAGCTAAGACAACAACTGGTAATGGCGACGAAAGTTTGGGCTGAGGCTAATCAGATAAACAGGACAGGGTGCCGTGTAAAGGAACAGTATCACTAAGCGTGATAGGAAAGCATCCATCAGGAAAATGTGATTATTGTCAGGAAATAGAGACTGTGGAGCATGTATTGCTACAGTGTGGGCAGTATCAGTATAAAAATGTATGCACTCACTAACTGTAAGTCGCTCTGGATAAGAGTGTCTGCTAAATGACTAAAATGTAAATGTAAAATGTATCAGAGGGAAAGAGAGAGGATGAGATTAAGTATGAGGGAGAAGTGGATCCAGAAAATGTGTTTAAAGAGTATATTGAGTAGAACGTCATTAGATATAGTATCACATATTTTGTTGTCTTTTTTTAAAAGAAACTCGGTTGGCAGGTAGGATTTAGTTTATCCCCGTCTCTGGCCCACACTCCAGTACGGTAGATGGCGGTAATGCACCATAACGTTGGATGCCAACCGCCGATAAACCCCACTGAAGAAGAAGAAGAAGAAGAAGAAGAAGAAGAAGAAGAAGGAACTCATCTTCTTCGATGGGGTTTAACGGCGGTTGGTATCCAATAACTATCCACACCAAGTTGTCTATGTCTTAATTGAAAGGAGAGAAAAAAAACTGCAGACACTAGACCAGGACTGGCCAACCGTGTTCCCGGAGCGCTACCGTCCTGTAGGTTTTTGCTCCAACCCTAATCTAGCACACCTGATTATAATAATAATATAATATGCCATTTCGCAGACGCTTTTATCCAAAGCGACTTACAGTCATGCGTGCATACATCTTTTGTGTATGGGTGGTCCCGGGGATCGAACCCACTACCTTGGCGTTACAAGCGCCGTGCTCTACCAGCTGAGCTACAGAGGACCAGGGTCAGGGTCGAATCAGGGTCGTTACACCTGGGGTTGGAGCGAAAACCTACAGGAGGGTAGCTCTCCAGGAAGAGGGTTGGCCAACCCTGCACTAGACCCGCCATGGAACGAGTTTGACACCCCTGCCCTAAAGCCTATAAACACATTTGCAAAGTCACATGGCAGTATGAACTGTGCCATGAATCGGTTGAACGTTAGGGGGCGCTCTGGCGAGAGTACAGAGAAGGTTGACACTGGGCTAGTACATGTTTGCAATAGCTCACTGAAAAGTTTGATATCCCGATGTACTAGCCAGCCACCAGAAGAGGGTGACTTCACTGCAAACTTTCAATATAGATTATTGGATGGATTATATAACAGTATTGACTGATGAATTGGGAAAGTTCAGAGAGCTAAAGTTTGCTATCTAACTGACGTTAAACCAACTAGCTAGCAAACAACACAGCCAACCTATTGAATCAAGTGTGAACACATTATATGGAGAGGCAAGCAACGCCAATGATAAAGGTAAGAATGGATTTACAAAGGCAGGCTAGCGATAACCCAAACGGTTAGTTAGCTAACTATCATGTTCCCCAAGACAAAAACAAAGTTATTCGGGAACTTGTGTTCTGCAGCTGGGCCTCTAGCATAGCTATCTGCACTCCTAAACTAAACGTTGTATAGGATAACTAGCTAGTTAAACAATTGTTTAAGGAATGTTTTCATTTTCTGTCATTCTGATTATTTTTTATGCATGTTTTGAGGTATGGAATTGCATGTAATTTTGATATATTCTATCTCTTCTGTCATCGTTTCCCACGGGGGGCCAGTATGAAAAAATAATGTATGCACTCAGTAACTGAAAGTCGCTCTGGATAAGAGCGTCTGCTAAATGACTAAAATGTAAATGTAATTTTAACAGAAGTGTCTCATGATTAGCCTATATCACACTGACCCAATAGCAGATTCCGATGACCATCCTACCCATGCTAGATTACGGAGACGTAATTTATAGATCGGCAGGTAAGTGTGCTCTCGAGCGGCTAGATGTTCTTTACCATTCGGCCACCAATACTCCTTATAGGCAGAGGTGGGTAGAGTAGCCAAAAATTGTACTCAAGTAAAAGTACTGTTACTTCAGAATAATATGACTCAAGTAAAAGTAAAAAGTAGTCATCCAAATAATTACTTGAGTAAGAGTAAAAAAGTACTTGGTGAAAAAACTACTCAAGTACTGAGTAACTGTTGAGTAACGTCTGATTTATTTTTTAACACAAGACAACAATCAGACAGACAAAAATACAAAATAATCATCTTTAATTAATTACAAAATAGCTTAAATTAAAATAATTCAGGTAAATTCAAGTATTAAAAAATAAAATAAAAAATAAAAAATAAATAAGCACAAGTAACACAAATTTCCAAACCTTTATACTTTTTTTACCAGGCAGAACTAGAACGAGGCAGCCCATAAACTGTGTGTGTGTCTCCACAGTGACAGAACAACAGAAGGAAACACACAAACATTTCATACCAGGCATGCTGAACAGAAAACTGCACACCAGAAGGAAGCGGTCAACGTAAAATAATCAATAGATGTTGATTAGGCCTACTCAGTACCTTTGTATTGCATGGCAAGCAACAGCCCTTTTTCTGTGTGCCTAGAAATGAATACTCTGATCTGTGATTAGGCCACACTGCACATCTCACTGAGCAGAGGAAAAGAGCAGCAGTACACATCAACTGAAAAAGCACCAGTCCATGATAGATGGCCAAATAAAACAATATTGCAGGCCTAGTATCCCAGAACACAAATTAAGCTGAATGCATGTTCTCTAAAAGGCATTAGAGGAGAGTGATGTAGTTGTAGATCGGGCATTATGTTTACTTCCAGTTCCAATATCTAACAAGAAAAGTCAGCAAAAAAAAGTCACACTAACTATATTGCCACCCTGTGGTTTGTCACTGACACACTATAATCCTCAATGACAGTAACATTATACAGAGTTATATAGGTCAATGTCTACTGGTTCACATTTGAATTGATAAACAAGTATATTTACCAGCATTTAAGATGTTCTCCTCTGTGGTCCAGGATGTTCTGAATCTTGGTAGGAGTATTGCTGCTGCAATCAGCTCAGGCTCTTTCATGACGTCTCCAAAACGTTTCTGGATCCCTTGCTGCAGGGCGTGAACAAGAGGTACACATTTTGCAAGTTGACTCCAACTTCTTCAGCTTGTCCCGCAACTGGTAAAGTGTTGGCAGCAGGAGGCCCATATGCACAGATGATTCCCCTTGGAGGATATTAAGGGCCATGGCAACAGGCTTCATCACAGCAGCATACTCGACCAAAAACCAATTTTCAGCTGGATTGAACCTATAAAAGATGTAACGATAAAACAATTACTTATAGCTATTTCTGGTACAATGTCTTTATTATGCATTGTACATGTTAAATACAAAATATATATATATATATATATATATATATATATATATATATATATATATATATATATATATATATATATATATTTCATTCAAGTCATCCACAATTGTCACACCACCATGCAAAGAAAACTTAGTTACTTGAGACAAGTGGATTCACCCATTAATCAGCAAGGCTTATTTACTTTTATTATTCTTTAAAAACAAAATATACATTTTGTCAACTTACATCTTTAATGCTGTGCAGACATTGCGAATTGCTTGTTCTCCTTGCTCTCGGTGAATGCGCACAATCCTTTCTACAGCGAGGAACAGGGAGCTCCAGCGTGTCTGATTGGGTCGGAGAAACTGCAGCTTGCATTCACGTTCCACTGTTTCATGAGCCATGGTTGACCTGCTGGTTTTATTCCAAAGAGCATGACATTTTGCAAAAGCAGACCGAGACAGCCTCTTGTAGGTTTCGTTTGCAGCTCCTCCTGCAGCAGTGGCATCAACTGTGGATATAAGATTGAGGAGATGGCATGCACACTTTTGGTGCCTTGGAAGTTGGTACTCAAGGCCTGTGTTGTCATCCAGAATTGCAGACATCTTGACTCTCCACCTCTGACTCACTCTGATCTTCTGTTGCATCATCAAGGGTGGAGTCACTCTCCTCTTGTACATTGATGGCTTCCTCCTCTTTCTCCTCACCATATAATCGAAAGGAAGTTTGAGCCACTGTCTGTTGTCGTCCTGGTCACTTTTTCCCTGATGTGGTACTCAGAATGTATTTCCTCTAATGCAGCAGCAAGGACATCAAAAGTGTGCGAGCCTTTGACAGGTCTACAAGCCAATGTGGAGTGCCTCTCCAGTGAGGTATTGTCTATCCAGTGACAGGTGACACCTAAGTAGCTACGTTAGCAACATAGTTCACAGCACTCAGCTTTTTGATGATTATGCTCTTCTTGTGTTTTGCAGCTTCTTGTATTCTTGTGCATAACGTTTTCCTTGTCATTACTGTATGAGGTTGCAAGGTTTCTATCAAAGTATTGAAGGATGGCGTCTCAACCACAGAAAATGGTTGGTTGGCCTCACATACAACATTTTGCATCAGCTTGTCAAGCTTTGCTTTGTTACCCGCCCTGGGGCAGCAAAGGCTGTGATTTTTGCATTTTTCACAAGAGTATCACTGGAAGAGGAGGACTTACGCTTTCTGTGGTTCTCTAGTAAGTCTGTGTACTTTGCCAGTTTGTTGGGGTGAATCCTCTGTGGACAAAAAAAAAATCTGTGAGGCTACAGGGAGATCAAGACATTAAAAGAGACTTATTATCACATCAAATGTGGATATATATATATATAAATGTTTAAAACATATGTAACCTAAAAGACAAACATTCGCCTATCCACAGCAAAAAAAAAACGAATTTAGGAAACTTACCGCTACATGTTTCCTCAAGTTAGATGTTGAGTTCTTGAATGCTGAAATGTCAGTTTGTTTTGGTAGACACAGAAGACACCACATAATGTAGCTGTTCTTTCGCACTTTTACTAAGGTAAACATGCTTTCAATATGAGGCCAGGGGTGCGGGTGTTCCTCCTCGTCTGTGTCTGCATTGCCGACGGCTAATTCTGACATTTTTGTGTTGCTATGACTGTAAAGCCAACCCGTCCCGCCACTGAGATTGAGTATGGTAAAGTGACGAGACTGCACAACTACGTTTGATTGGTGAAACACAGTCACGTGGTAGAGCCTTAGCGGAAGTCTCTCTCTCTCTGTCAAAATAAAACATTAAAATAAGGCATATGCGGGGGGGATAAAGACAATGACGCGTAGAATACCAAAGAGGTAAAAAGAAAAGTAACGACCTCATTGTAGCCTAATGTAGCGGAGTAAGAGTACAGTTTCTTCTTCACAAATTTACTCAAGTAAAAGTAAAAAGTATAGTGATTTAAAACTACTCCTAGAAGTATAATTTTTTCAAAAACTTACTCAAGTAAATGTAACGGAGTAAATGTAACTCGTTACTACCCACCTCTGCTTATAGGACACATCACCGCATAGATGGCCACATCACTGGCCATCTCAGTATACCCGGCGCAAGATCCACTGGTTGATGCTTATTTACAAAACCCTTTTAGGCCTCACTCCCCCCTATCTGAGATACCTACTGCAACCATCATCCTCCACATACAACACCCGTTCTGCCAGTCACATTATGTTAAAGTTCCCCAAGCACACAACGTCCATCTTTTCGGTTCGCTGCAGCTGGCGTCTGGAACGAGCTGCAAAAAACACTCAAATTGGACAGTTTTATCTCCATCTCTTAATTCAAAGACTCAATCATCGAGACTCTTACTGACACTTGTGGCTGCTTCGCGTGATTTATTGTTGTGTCTACCGTTTTGCCCCTCGTGCTGTTGTCTGTAACTAACAATGTTTGTAGCTAAAGTGTTCTTCTATGGTATAATGGCGTTCGCAACAATTAAATGTGCATTCTGCCACCTACTGTGCGGATGGATAATAAGGATCCCAAAAAGGAAAACATTTGAGCCCCAAAAACGTATCGGCTGCAGAGATAATGATACCCAGCTTCTTGGACTTATAATATGCCATTTAGCAGACGCTTTTATCCAAAGCGACTTACAGTCATGTGTGCATACATTTTTACGTATGGGTGGTCCCGGGGATCGAACCCACTACCCTGGCGTTACAAGCACCATGCTCTACCAATTGAGCTACAGAGGACTGCTTAGACACTTGTGCTGTACAATTAATCACTGTGGCTATAAATGCCACAAAATCTACCTTCTTCACAATGGGTGTATCCAGATCACTCGATTGACTTAACACTAGCAACTGGTTGCAATGCATCCACTGCCATATCTTCAACACTGTTGCCTATTGCCCCTTTGACTCTCTTCACCGCCTCCACATAGGAGATCCGCTGCGCAGCCCTGATCCTTGACACCTTGACCTCCTTCACCCTAACAGGGCACTCAAGGAAGTCCGGAGTATGAACCCCACCACCGCTGCAACATTTTCAGATTCTTAAATATCATACTTCTCCAGTCTGCAAACATTTGACACATGACCATATCCTTTAGAATTCCCACACTGTAATGGTTTGGACACACGCTCTCACCTCACAAATCCAAGCTTCACATATTCAGGTAGTCTCCTCAAACAACAATATTAATAGGCTTTTCTCCTTCCTTCCATTTACCATACGGGTCAGGCGATGTGCACTGACCACTCCTGGGATTTTCTGACTAAGGTACTCGTCATCTATATCCAACGAGAATCCAGCTATAACTCCTTTGGTAGGCACCCTGCTCCGAATATCAATACATGTTACTTCTGACGTGGACAATTTTGCCAGATCCAGTGCATGCTTCTTCCGTTCTTCATCAACACAATTAACCAAAACAAGGCCGCTTCTAGTCACCTTGATTGAATCCACCTTTCCCACTGCTTTCTTCACAGTCCTGGATATTACAAATGGATTTCCCAAATGAATCTCCTTGTCCAAAAAACGCAGTCCAATAAGAAATGCATTATGGGACCCGTCCTTGTCTTCTGCTACAACTTTTACTCATTTTGTTCCGTTCTTTGATTTCACTGTTTTCCATTCATTATCACACTTCACTTGCTGCACTTTCAGATTCGAGCACAGTCGCCATTTCCTCATTCCTCTTTCTATGACATCATGGCGGTCCGCAAACAATCATTTAAGTGCATGCCGCCACCTACAGTGCTAGAATGTACAATCAATCATGATCTGCCCAATTCTGTACTACCATGAAAACCAAAACAAGTAAACCCCTACCAACTTCTACCAAATGCTGCACTATGTTCCCCCCACAATGACAACACAACCTTCACATTGCTCCCACATGCACCGTAATCATGTTCCCCTCCACACTTGGCACATCTTTTCCTTCCTTTACATTTTTTGTACCACTATGTTGTGTTGCTACCGTGTTGTGTTGTCTTGGGTCTCTCTTTATGTAGAGTAGTGGTGTCTCTTATTGTGATGCATGTTTTTGTCCTACATTAAAAAATATATATATATATCCCGTCCCCATAGGAGGCCTTTTGCCTCTTGGTAGGTCTTCATTGTAAATAAAAATGTGTCCTTAATTGACTTGCTGGCATGAAACTGAAGAAAACAGTCTGGAACATCCAGGACTTGTCCAATAAGAATCACCTAATTTGTTTCAAAAGGTTTTGCTACAGTGTGGCCTAATGAACACTACCTGGGTTTTGTTTTCGAGATGGTGATATCATTTAGTGATAGGCCTAAATGGGTTGGTTGTCGTTGAGTAATTACCCGGTTCCTCACGTGAATAGGAAGGCCATGTCCGCAACATCATGACAGACTGGGAAGAGGCGCTTTAGCAGCCTGACCACAAGGCAAGGAGCCATGGAATGGTTACAGCAGCTACCTTCCCCTGAGCACCTTGAACAGGTGAATGGGGAGACTAGGATTACGCTTGGGGCTAACCGCACAGGCGCACTGCCCCTGTGTGGCCCAAACTCTCCACAGACACTGGACACAGCAGCTGATATCATATGGACTGCACAGGAGGTGGAGGCAGTGGGCTCTGACTTTGGAGACCTGCTGGGGGTTGTTGAGGGCAGTGGGGCGGAGAGGTCGAGGTCCCCCATCTCAATGGTATCAAGGAATGGGACTGGCAGCCAACAGAATGGAGGGGAAGAGGAGAGACTGGAGAAGGTGAAGACCAGCCACAGCAGACAAGACAGTCCAGCTGCTGCTACCAACTACACTGGTAAGAGTACATTTAAATACATGTGGCGTTGGTTATATTCGAAATAAGACGCTAAGCGGGAGGTGATGTGCTTCACTGTAATGTTTTGGACTTATAGTGAATACATCAGCAGAGCATATGGGTACGTCCTGGTCCAAGATCAGTTTTAGCTGTCTTGTTGCAAACTCCTATTGTCGTTGGCACAAACAGATTTGGGTTGAGGTGATACGAGTCTGTACATGAATGTCCTCCTATTAATCGTTGTGATGCTCAGATGGGTGTTGTGTGTGTGTGTGTGTGTCTCTGTGTGTCAGACCTGTCTCGCACGTCATCTCCCTCACTGTCAGAGCAGCTGTGTTTGGGCCGGGACGAGGCCACCGGCCCTGGGATCAACGTGGAGTGTAGGATCTGTGGGGACAAAGCTTCAGGGTTTCACTACGGTGTGCATGCCTGCGAGGGCTGCAAGGTGAGAGCGATTCCGCCGATCTACGAATGGGTCTTCTTCATCAGAAAAACATTAGCCTAATGTCCTTAGGTCTTAAATCTTAGAGGTTTTGGCATGGCTGCTAACATCCTCAACCAGAGCTTAGCTTGAGTTTACTTTGTGTCCTGTGTGGCAGCATTCTAGCCATTGAAGTTAGTTAACCTGAAACTCAAGTTCATTGACCACCTCTGTCTGTGTGTATCATGTGGTCCAGGGCTTCTTCCGGCGGACCCTTCGGTTGAGGCTGGAGTATGAGCGCTGTGAGAGAGCCTGTATGATCCTGAAGAAAAACCGTAACAAGTGCCAATACTGTCGCTTCCAGAAGTGCCTAGCCCTTGGCATGTCACATGATGGTGAGAATAGGACTGACACTGGTGGGAAAGTTTGAATATGATACTTTGACACATTACAAGCTGCTTAATGTAACAATTTCATTACCTAGTTACCGGTATTTCAATATTCTCAATAACACATCTTGTTTTTCTTCTCAGGCATATTTACTTACATTTACACACGCATCATTTGGGTTATATAGATCAACATTGACTGTTTATTTTTAGTACTTTAATGCTATCCTGTCTGTTTCCCCAGCGATCCGGTATGGGTGTATGCCGGAGGCTGAGAAGAAGCTTATGGCTGGCCTGCTAGCTGAGGAGCTAGATACCCAACACCCTGGAGGCTTGGACCTCAAGACCCTTGCTAAACAGGTGTACCAAGCCTACCTGCAGAACCTCATCATGACCAAGAAGAAGGCCCGCAGTATCCTCACCGGCAAGACCAGCTGCACATCGGTAAAAATAAAATAGTGTTTGTCACATGAGCCGACTACAACTGGCGTAGACTTGCTTACGAGCCCTTCCCAACTATGCAGAGTTTTAAAATAAAATAGTAACACGAGAAATAAAAACGCATAAATGGAGCTATTACCAGATCAATGTGCAGAGGTACGAGGTATGAGGTAGATATGTACATGAAGGCAGGGTAAGGTGACTAGGCATCAGGATAGATAATAATAAGGTATTTGAGGTAGATATGTACATTAAGGCAGGGTAAAGTGACTAGGCATCAGGATAGATAATAATAAGGTATTTGAGGTAGATATGTACATGAAGGCAGGGTAAAGTGACTAGGCATCAGGATAGATAATAATAAGGTATTTGGGGTAGATATGTACATGAAGGCAGGGTAAAGTGACTAGGCATCAGGATGGATAATAATAAGAGTAAAATAAAGAACAGAGTAGCAGAAGCAAATGAGTGTAAAAGTGTGTATAATGTGTATGTACAATGCATTCGGAAAGTATTCAGACCTCTTGACTTTTTCCATAGTTTGTTACGTTACAGCCTTATTTTGATTTAAATTGCTTTTTTCCCTCCTCAACCTACACACAATACCTCATAATGACAAAGCAAAAACTGTAAGTATTAGTATTCAGGCCCTTTACTCAGTGCTTTGTTGAAGCACCTTTGGTTGCGATTACAGCCTTGAGTCTTCTTGGGTATGACACTACAAGCTTGGCACACCTGTATTTGGGGAGTTTCTCCCATTCTTCTCTGAAGATCCTCTCAAGCTCTGTCAGGTTGGAAAGGGCGCGTCGATGCACAGCTATTTTCAGGTCTCTCCAGAGATGTTCGATCAGGTTCAAGTCCGGACTCTGGCTGGGCCACTCAAGGACATTCAGAGACTTGTCCCAAAGCCACTCCTGCGTTGTCTTGGCTGTGTGCTTAGGGTCGTTGTCCTGTTGGAAGGTGAACCTTCGCCATAGTCTGAGGTGCTGAGCGCTCTGGAGCAGGTTTTCATCAAGGATCTCTCCGTACTTCGCTCCGTTCATCTTTCCCTTGATCCTGACAAGTCTTCCAGTCCCTGCCGCTGAAAAACATCCCCACAGCATGATGCTGCCACAATGCTTCACCGTTGGGATGGTGAAAGGTTTCCTCCAGACGTTATCCTTTGCATTCAGGCCAAAGAGTTCAATCTTGGTTTCATCAGACCAGAGAATCTTGTTTCTCATGGTCTGAGAGTCTTTAGGTGCCTTTTGTCAAACTCCAAGTGGGCTGTCGTGCCTTTTACTGAGCAGTGGCTTCCGTCTGGCCACTTTACCATAAAGGACTGATTGGTGGAGTGCTGCAGAGATGGTTGTCCTTCTGGAAGGTTCTCCCATCTCCACAGAGGAACTCTGGAGCTCTGTCAAGTGACCATCGGGTTCTTGGTCACCTCCCTGACCAAGGCCCTTCTCCCCTGATTGCTCAGTTTGGCCGGGTGGCCAGCTCTAGGAAGAGTCTTGGTGGTTCCAAACTTCTTTCATTTAAGAATGATGGAGGCCACTGTGTTCTTGGGGACCTTCAATGCTGCAGAAATGTTTTGGTACACTTCCCCTCGACACAATCGTGTCTCGGAGCTCTACGGACAATTCCTTCGACCTCATGGCTTGGTTTTTGCTCTGACATGCACTGTCAACTGTGGAGCCTTTATATAGACCGGTGAGTTTATTTCTAAATCATGTCCAAACAATTGAATTGGCCACAGGTGGACTCCAATCAAGTTGTAGCTACATCTCAATTTGGAGTGTCACGGCAATGAGATTTCTGTATTTCATTTTCAATAAATGTGTTCAAATTTCTAAATATGTTTTAACTTTGTCATTCTGGGGCATTGTGTGTAGATTGGTGAGGAGGGATAATCTATTTTAAATTCAGGCTGTAACACAAGAAAATGTGTAAGTCAAGGTGCCTGTACAGTATTACTTTAGTGCATTGTTGCAAACGATGCATGTTTTGGAATATTTCTATTCTGTACAGGCTTCATTGTTTTCACTCTGTCAATTAGGTTAGTATTGTGGAGTATCTACAATGTTGTTGATCCATCCTCAGTTTTCTCCTATCACAGCCATTATACTCTTAACTGTTTTAAAGTCACCATTGGCCTCATTGTGAAATACCTGCGCGGTTTCCTTCCTCTCTGGCAACGGAGTTAGGAAGTATGCCTGTATCTTTTGTAGTGACTGGATGTATTGATACACCATCCAAAGTGTAATTAATAACTTTACCTCATCTCATCCCTTTGAGCATGGTTGTCATTCAAAAATCATGTTAAACACTATTATTGCACATAGTGAGTCCATGCAACTTTTGTGACTTGTTAAGCAAATTATTACTCCTGAACTTATTTAGGCTTACCGTAACAAAGGGGTTGAATATTTATTGACTTTAAGACATTTCAGCTTTTCATTTTTTAATTAATTTGTACACATTTCTAAAAACAAAATTCCACTTTGATATTATGTGAGTGTGTGTGTGTAGGCCAGTGACAATATCTCAATTTAATCAATTTTAAATTCAGGCTAACACAACAAAATTTGGAAAAAGTTAAGGGGTGTCAATACTCTGAAGACACTATGTTTATGGTCACAACTCAAAACAACCCCTCTTGAGTTTTGATGATGGGGATGTTTTTTATGGTTGCACCAATCTAGATGAATGTTACTAGTAACCTCATTGAAAAGTTTAGTGGCTTATTTGAAAAGGGTATTTGTAGAGCTCTGACGTTTACAGACTGCCTCTCATCAATCTGTTTTTCATAATGATTTTAACTTGATGTGAACACTGACATATAGATGTTTTTGTCTATCCCGAGACCTATAACAAGCTAAAGAGTTTTATACGAGGAAGAGGAACATTAAAGATGAATGTTTCTCTCTGTCCCCTCAGACATTTGTGATCCATGATGTGGACACCCTGTGGCAGGCAGAGAGTGGTTTAGTATGGGACCAGTTAGTCCCGGGTGCGCCCCTCACCAAGGAGATAGGGGTACACGTGTTCTACCGCTGTCAGTGCAACACGGTGGAGACCGTACAGGAGCTCACTAAGTTCGCCAAGAGCATCCCAGGGTTTGTGGATCTCTTCCTTAACGACCAGGTACGGCACATAGAGATGTATACAAAACATTAAGAACACCTGCTCTTTCCATGACAGACTGACCAGGTGAAAGCTATGATCCCTTATTGATGTCACTTGTTAAATCCACTTCAGTGTAGATGAAGGGGAGGAGACAGGTTAAAGAAGGATTTGTAAGCCTTGAGGCATGGATTGTGTATGTGTGCCATTCAGAGGGTGAATGGGCAAGACAAAAGATTTAAGTGCCTTTGACAGGGGTATGGTAGTAGGTGCCAGGCGCACCGGTTTGTGTCAAGAACTGCAATGCTGCTGGGTTTTTCACACTCAACATTTTCCTGTATGTATCAAGAATGGTCCACCACTCAAAGGACATCCAGCCAACTTGACACAGCTGTGGGAAGTATTGGATTGAACATTGGCCAGCATCCCTGTGGAATGCTTTCGACACCTTGTAGAGTCCATGCCCCGACGAATTACATTTTACATTTTCATAATTTAGCAGACGCTCTTATCCAGAACGACTTACAAATTGGTGCATTCACCTTATGGTAGCCAGTGGGACAACCACTTTACAAATATATTTTTATAAATTTTTTGGGGGGTGGGGGTAAGGGGGGTAGAAGGATTCCTTTATCCTATCCCAGGCATTCCTTAAAGAGGTGGGGTTTCAAGTGTCTCCGGAAGGTGGTGAGTGACTCCGCTGTCCTGGTGTCGTGAGGGAGCTTGTTCCACCATTGGGGTGCCAGAGCAGCGAACAGTTTTGACTGGGCTGAGCGGGAACTGTGCTTCCGTAGAGGTAGGGGAGCAAGCAGGCTAGAGGTGGATGAACGTAGTGCCCTCGTTTGGGTGTAGGGACTGATCAGAGCCTGACGGTACGGAGGTGCCGTTCCCCTCACAGCTCCGTAGGCAAGCACCATGGTCTTGTAGCAGATGCGAGCTTCAACTGGAAGCCAGTGGAGTGTGCGGAGGAGCGGGGTGACGTGAGAGAACTTGGGAAGGTTGAATACCAGATGGGCTGTGGCGTTCTGGATGAGTTGTAGGGGTTTAATGGTACAGGCAGGGAGCCCAGCCAACAGCGAGTTGCAGTAATCCAGACGGGAGATGACAAGTGCCCGGATTAGGACCTGTGCCGCTTCCTGTGTAAGGCAGGGTCGTACTCTGCAAATGTTGTAGAGCATGAACCTACAGGATCGGGTCACCGCCTTGATGTTAGTGGAGAACGACAGGGTGTTGTCCAGGGTCACGCCAAGGCTCTTTGCACTCTGGGAGGAGGACACAACGGAGTTGTCAACCGTGATGGCGAGATCATGGAACGGGCAGTCCTTCTCCGGGAGGAAGAGCAGCTCCGTCTTGCCAAGGTTCAGCTTGAGGTGGTGATCCATCATCCACACTGATATGTCTGCCAGACATGCAGAGATGCGATTCGTCACCTGGTTATCAGAAGGGGGAAAGGAGAAGATTAATTGTGTGTCGTCTGCGTAGCAATGATAGGAGAGGCCATGTGAGGATATGACAGAGCCAAGTGACTTGGTGTATAGCGAGAATAGGAGAGGGCCTAGAACTGAGCCCTGGGGGACACCAGTGGTGAGAGCACGTGGTGCGGAGACATATTCTCGCCACGCCACCTGGTAGGAGCGACCTGTCAGGTAGGACGCAATCCAAGAGTGAGCCGCGCCGGAGATGCCCAACTCGGAGAGGGTGGAGAGGAGGATCTGATGGTTCACAGTATCAAAGGCAGCAGATAGGTCTAGAAGGACGAGAGAGAGTTAGCTTTAGCAGTGCGGAGAGCCTCCGTGACACAGAGAAGCGCAGTCTCAGTTGAATGACCAGTCTTGAAACCTGACTGGTCTTGACCAGTTTTGAAACCTGACTGGTTTGGATCAAGAAGGTAATTCTGAGAGAGATAGCAAGAGAGTTGGCTAAAGACGGCACGCTCAAGAGTTTTGGAGAGAAAAGAAAGAAGGGATACTGGTCTGTAGTTGTTGACATCGGAGGGATCGAGTGTAGGTTTTTTGAGAAGGGGTGCAACTCTCGCTCTCTTGAAGACTGAAGGGACATAGCCAGTGGTCAAGGATGAGTTGATGAGCGAGGTGAGGTAAGGGAGAAGGTCACCGGAGATGGTCTGGAGAAGAGAGGAGGGGATAGGGTCAAGCGGGCAGGTTGTTGGGCGGCCGGCCGTCACAAGTCGCAAGATTTCATCTGGAGAGAGAGGGGAGAAAGAAGTCAAAGCATAGGGTGTTGTAGAAACATTTGACTAGATAATTAACTCAAAAATATCTCTCAAGACATCAGAGCCTGTGAATTTAAGAATTTAGACTTTATTTAAAAAACAAAGCCGAGCCTTTTTCCAAAGAGACAAAGACTGTCCCTTTTTCGCCAAGAGCTCAATTTTATAGCCACATGTACAAACATTCCTAACTTTTTTTTAGTTCGTACCACCCTCTCATTCGATCATTCTATTGGCTGCGTGCCTAGGCCCCTTCTCAAAAGCCCCTTCTTAAAAAACTAATGTAAATGCAAACCAGATGTCTAGAACAACCCCATGGCCTCAGTTTAAAAAAACCCTGTAAAATAACACATCATATCCTTAATGTCTATATTCATTATTTAAACATATATCTGGATTATAAAATATCAAACATGTTCATTCTGTTTCACCATTATCATTTCATAATACATTATAAAACATTTATCATTCATCATCCTCTCAGCCCCTGAGATGATGTGCATGTGGCCATGTGTCAGGTCATAAGGTCATAAACATAAAGAAACGCAAACACTAGCTCCATTGTTACTTCTATCTCCACAGCCATCACGTCATTGACATTCCTAAACCAGCTGCAGGAGTTTTCATGAAAAACACATAATTATCTCTGCTCTGAATTCAACTGGCTCTCAATCCATAAACACTCCAAGGCATATAGATTTTCAATTTTACAACATATCCATGCTTATTACTAATATTATTATTTTACCTTTGCCTACACTTGCCTTCATGATACATAAAATAACACCACATATCCCCCCTTTGGGACATTATAATATTGTCCCATCAATACAAAAATTAATCACTCATATCACAAGTATTATAACAATTAAAATAATCAATATCCATATCTTAATCAATTAATTGCCATGTCAACATCACTAAGCATTAATATTATAAGTTATTCAGATCAGTCAGTCCACTTATAATTTATAATCATAATCAAATGAATTACCCAAAACAACTTTAGAATGACAATTCTTAATTAGTCACCTTTGTTCCATCATTCAAGTTAAAACTCTCACCTTGGCCCATATCGATACTGGCCGAATGTATATTTATATTATAATAATTCTAGCATTAACTTCCTCATAACAAGAATTACATCAGATCAGTACCCTAATGCATTGTCCAAATTACTATAAATTTAGTAGTGTATAATACCTCCTTAATCAACATACTACCTCAACTAACACTCCTTCCTCTACCAGCACTCAATCTTCTGGCGTCTTCATTATTCTTCATTATGTTGTTCATAGTTCATCTTGAATTACCCATAACAATGTCCCAATTCCAATGTCACACCTGAACCACCACACCTCCACCATCATCCTGTTTTGTCCATGTGCAACCCAGTATACCCAAACTAGGAAGAACGTTGCCTTTGCTTAAACCTCTTTCCTCACATTCTTGAAAGAAAAAACACAAAAGAGAAGGCATTTGATTGCTTTGATTTGATGCTGGATTCAGGGCAGAGGTGGGTCAGACAGGAACATCTTCAACGCCTTTGTTGTTCCTCTTCAGCCGAGTAGAGAATTTTTGGTTTTTATTGAGGTTTACACCGTTCTGAGCCAATTGATCTCTGCAATGCATTACGACACCATCCGTTGTAACCTCAGGAAAGGACAGATCATAACAGTTCAGTTGAGTTAATTTCCAATCCAAAACATCCCTAGTAACATCATCTACATGACAAATCATTATGTTTCACATTCTCCCTTGAATTCTTCCCAAATTATATAACCCAATTGTTTTATTGTAACATTCCTATATTTTTCTCATACTCTATTTGACATTAAGTTTCCCTTTCCTTGTTCCTATTCTAACACTTGCTTATACTTCTCTCTTCTAATAACACTTTCCCCTGGAAATCTAACACCAAATACTACATCAAATTGGTTATCTAAGTCTTGGACTGTTCTCCTTATGTCTATGATTCACTTGTCTCTTTCTTTCATTATCTTAAGGTCACACTACCCCATGTGACTTCCCCATACTCTTTGTGCTGGTTTCTCACACACCAATAATATTTAACCCTAGTATTTTAATAGTGATCCCTTCCTGTATTTTTAGTTATGGTTCCTGCCTGTGCAAGAATCTACATTCTACTCCTTTCTATATCCCTTCTATGTCTTGTTCTTCTGCTCTTTATTATTATTATCAGTACTCCATTCCCCTTATTCTCAGGTAACTAGTCAAATACATAGAAATCAATCATAAGGATATCTGGTGCGTCTTGGAGATCTGGAATCTCTCAATCATCAGTTCCCTCACTCTGGTACAATGGTTAAAATGATACCCAATACTCCCCTCTATCCGTACCATCGTTGGTATAACCTGGACAACAATATGTAGGTCACTTCTGTTGTTAACCTTCCCCCATCACTAGGATCTCCGGATCAGCCAAAGTCCCTCTCAATCTATCGACATCGGTCTGTGAAAAGTGTCCTTCTATCAGCCTTCTCATAAGGAAACTCAGAGTTTCTGCTGCAAAAACACAAGCACAGACACACACAAAAAACAACAATACTACCCAATGGCTGAGGTTGGAACACTCCTATAGTGGAAAACATTAATCTTAGTATCTGTCTCCACCAGTTTTACCATCATTAAGGCAGCCAACAACACCTGGTACTATAGTCTTTTGCCATCACATAGTCTCCAGGGCACAGAAAATACTCAGATTTTCCTACTCAGTTGGACATAGCTATCTTCACCCATGAAAAGAAAATCTTAAGAACATTGTTAGGTTAGGTGAGACACAGTATGCTACTCATGTCCTCTCATCCGTCAAGAGAAGCCTTGAGATTATGAAGCACACCTGCTTCCAGCTTGTTGTAGTCCACCTCTACACCATGCCTCCTATCACAAAAACAAAAATGATTTAACCTAACCCATAACACATTATTACTACTTTCACATCCTTAATACACCTTGCATATTTCCCCACAAAACCATAATAAAACATTAAAACCTCTAATAAACCCAACTTCCCCCCTTGGACACATACATCACATCGTGATTCATGTGTACAAAAAACAAAACAAAACAATATTGCCTATCAAACCTAAAATAATAACTAACTTTAAAATAACAACCCTTGAGCATATCTTTACTTAACTGTATTCCATAACACTATTCAATGAATACTTCTCATTCAGGACTAACTCTCTCACTACATCCTTATCCTGTTTAGACTCATTTATATATATATAGGATTTTTCCAATTTGTAAACTTCTTCACAATTATCCTTATTTTATCCAACCCCTTAATTCAGCATGCCTCTAGAATTCATAGTGCGGGTGATCAGATCACACTATAAAGCCAGGACAGATTTCAGAGGTCATTGAAATCATTCAATGAATTGTTTCATCCTATAGTATACTACTTCTAACAACCATCAAAACCTTTCATAAATGTTGTAATTCCTTAGTACAGCTCTTTTCAAAATAAATCACACATATTTACTCATCCCTCAGTAAATAACCCCCACATTACATGTGTATGCCCCTTTAAGATATTTCACTTCCATCCTGTCAAAAAACAAAACAAATAGAAATAAAAATCCTATACAACTAACCATTTCATACTAAGTAGTTTGTTTGTGGTTATTTGAACACCATATAGTAAAACAATAAACAAACAAAAATGGCCAGGCCTTATTTATTTTTGTAGCTCCCTATGACAACCTAAGAATAAAACTACTTAATTTTACTAACTAGTTCCACCCTAGCCTACATACTTTTCTAACCTCCCAATAAAGAAATCCCCATGTTCCTGGAAGAGAAAGTATACATGTCGTTAACATATAATCATCAATCCAAAGATAGCAATTACACACAAAACATCATAAACCTATAACCCCTTTTTAGTAATTTAAACGTCGCAAACTGTTGCATCGATGTTTTCTTTTTTTTTTCCCCAAATATAAACTTATTGTTTCATAATCCAAAACCCATATAAAATGTCTACTTAATCCATCAAGTCAATAGCAACAACTACCTCCCCAGGTTCAACGTACTATAAACAATTCATCGTTATCTGAAGTAATAAAACATCATCATAACTCACTGCTGTTTAAACAAACTATATAATGTCATAATAAAATGATCAATTATCAAATATCGTTCCTTATTCAACTATCGAGACATGTTCTTCATTAGTTAATCGTCTCCACAAAGCAATACTACCTAATAACATATTCTCATTCTCCTAAATATAAACCAATAAAACATCCAATTCACCAATATGCTATTTCAATTACTATGTTATCCTATTCGACATAGATTGGTAGGACATCTTCCCTATAATGTTATCAACGAAACCAGTAATTCACATCAATAACATCAATGTAAAAGATTTGCTTTCTGTCCCCTACTGGATTCGAACCAGGGACCCTCTGCACACATTGACAACTTTCACCATAAAAGTACCATTACCCGTCGCTCCACCAGTGCCACACAAAGCATCTACTTCCAGTTCATAGAGCAAATGACATCACCCAACGAAAACCACACTAGCTTTCACCGCTAACTAGCTAGCAATCTCCTGCCAATAACATTCAACGACCTCCCACACCACGCGATCCCCATACACCTAACGTAACCCACAACGTCCATTATAGCGCTCTCACATTTCAGCAAGTTTAACATCCACAGAGAAAAATTGGAAATTCTTCAATTTTTCCTAGCAGACGAAATAAAACCACTTTCAAACAGCGTTCTGCATTTACCTCTATCATAGGGTTTAAAAACCCCACTTAACAACATTAACCATCCTAAATTGCCGTAGTAACGTCATGTTTGGTTCAATTGATCTATTACCATATAAGACATTCACTTCTCCATGCGTAGTAAACTATATCCTATTTCTCCTGTAATCAACTAAAATCATAGCCACATAATTAAACCATCACTCCGCCATTACAGAATGAATTAACTATCCTTGCTATGTAAGCTACAAGTAACACCAAACACTTGCTATAGTTTACCATCATATATTAAAATCATCCATTTATCACAATCCAATTTATCTATAGACATATTTCACCATTGTGACTCGTTTAATCTAGCAAAACCTCATTAAATGACTAAAAATTACTACCACATATGGTCTCCTCTCCGTTAACATTTTAGTCATTTGGCAGATGCTCTTATTCCAAGCGACTCACAATTGGTAGGCTCATACATTATTATACTTATACTAGCCCCCCTCGGGAATCGAACACCCAACCCTGGCGTTGTAAGCACCGTGCTCTACCAACTGAGCTACAGCCACAGATAAGCGTATAGCGCCCTTTTCTGATAATGTTATAATTGTAGCCTATTGCATTACTTTTGTTTAAAATATACGTTTGTTCAGTCAACAAATCTAGAACCCACTATAAATGGGTGCTTATTCACTCAGCATAATAACCAAAGCTCTTTGCATCCCCTAGTTCACGTAATGAAAATACATTATGATTCTACAATTCACCAAATATTCGCATACACCACTGGTGACGCAAACCATAGAATAAAATAATAACAATTAGAATTTTGTCAAATAGATGTTTTCCATCCAACTATTCAAAATTTCTTTAAATAACTATTTCAGCTCGATACAGTCAAACAAGTATGACTCTCTTTTTACCGGAAACTAATTCATGCTTTTAGTAAAATCTATTCACATCCCAACAATAACCAATAATATATGTATATTAATATTATTAAAATACCTTACTTTCATTCCAGTCTACCTAAACAATTCAAATTATGGCCAAATCTCTTATCCAAATTGCCAGTCCGCTATTCAAATGTAACTGTCCTTTCTGATTTAGACTATAGACACTCCTCCTTTCCCGTTGAATAAGTGAGTCCTTCAGTCTGAAAAGACGCAGGCTACTAGATCTTCCAATCTTATCCTGACTGTTCCTTCAATCTAAACAACCCCAACTATAGCTAAACTATACTTAGAAAACCTAGACTCTGTTCAGCGATGCAGAATCTATGCTTTATCGAAATGACAAGTTAATCCTCTTTTATTCCAATGATAATGGTCAGTAGTATTAGTATCTGGAACATACCACACTTTATCAGAAAATAGTTCTGAAGGACACAGTTCTCACACGCTCAACGTAATCAACTTAACAGTCAACAAGTCAAACCCCACATTCATTGATTTGGAAACAGATCTAACAACCTAACCAAATGAATTATATATCTGCTTCTGAAATAATATATAGTTTATTATTATGCTTAATTCTACCACATGTCCTATGTACTCTCTCCCATTTCCACATCCACCTACGTTTTTGAACAAGTCAACACCTATAATTTTATTATTTTACGTAGTCAATTTATCATAATACTGCATTACCTCTAAAGTTTCTAAATATATCGTCCAAACATACTCTAACAGATGTATCAAAATACAATGCATAGACGTCATATGACCACACCAATAAACGTGACCTGTTCCTCCAACAGGATTTATTCTACCCCTCCTGGTAACGTGAATTTTCTACACTCAGTTGGTCAATGAATATCCACGCACCATTTATTCTTCTCTTTCCTAAGTGATTGGGCACACCCTTTCTCCATCAGACAGAAGCTTCAAACAACCTCAAATAGATTTCCTTTCCTTACAGAAAGACTATCTACTTACAGGATTTAATATTATATTCTCACTCACACAGATGAGCAGACCTACTCTATATATAACACTTTATCAAAATTTGGAAGCCCTTGTAGCTATTTAACCCGTTCACCTACTCAGGATGACCTAACTTTTTTACCTGATAGACCCTAAATAACATTGACATCATCACAACACAGGATGATTCACTACTTACAGACCTCTAACAAAGAATTTATCATCAGAGCGGTATCCGTAAGTAATCTTGTCTGTTCAGGCCAATGGAATGCTAATTATAGCCCTCCAAAGCGGTATCCACAAGATTTCTATTTATACTACACTTTCCTAAGTGACCTGTTAATTCTGCCCTAATTTTTCTGTTACACTTCCTCAACACAGAAAAAGAAGCGGTATTACCCCAGGATTTCTGCCTACCTATGCAGTCCTCAAGACGATTAACGTCTAAAGCGGTATCTGCAGGACTTAACCTGTTATTGTCTGATCGCTCAACCAGCCGTACAACCACCCATGTCAAAATGACCCAGACAGAGCAATCAGCAAGATGAATCAACTGAATCAAATGAATCAAATGAATCAAATCAATTGAACAGACGGTTCAGACAAACAACAGCAACATGTATTCTTAAATTCAAAAGCTCATAGTGTCTAACTTTCTGGTTCTTAAATTTGGAGAGACCTACTTGGTATTTCTTTAGATGTTGCCGAGTCCCGGATCGGACCACACAAACTTTATACTATTTTAGTAAGAACTTCTTACCTTTTTAAAAGCGGCCGCTTTTGTTTGTATGGTCCGTCCAAGCCGTTTCACAACTGCAAATACATACCGTCACTGATCCCTATCAAGTCCCTTCGTGGTCGCCAATTATGTTGTAGAAACATTTGACTAGATAATTAACTCAAAAATATCTCTCAAGACATCAGAGCCTGTGAATTTAAGAATTTAGACTTTATTTAAAAAACAAAGCCGAGCCTTTTTCCAAAGAGACAAAGACTGTCCCTTTTTCGCCAAGAGCTCAATTTTATAGCCACATGTACAAACATTCCTAACTTTTTTTTAGTTCGTACCACCCTCTCATTCGATCATTCTATTGGCTGCGTGCCTAGGCCCCTTCTCAAAAGCCCCTTCTTAAAAAACTAATGTAAATGCAAACCAGATGTCTAGAACAACCCCATGGCCTCAGTTTAAAAAAAACCTGTAAAATAACACATCATATCCTTAATGTCTATATTCATTATTTAAACATATATCTGGATTATAAAATATCAAACATGTTCATTCTGTTTCACCATTATCATTTCATAATACATTATAAAACATTTATCATTCATCATCCTCTCAGCCCCTGAGATGATGTGCATGTGGCCATGTGTCAGGTCATAAGGTCATAAACATAAAGAAACGCAAACACTAGCTCCATTGTTACTTCTATCTCCACAGCCATCACGTCATTGACATTCCTAAACCAGCTGCAGGAGTTTTCATGAAAAACACATAATTATCTCTGCTCTGAATTCAACTGGCTCTCAATCCATAAACACTCCAAGGCATATAGATTTTCAATTTTACAACATATCCATGCTTATTACTAATATTATTATTTTACCTTTGCCTACACTTGCCTTCATGATACATAAAATAACACCACAAGGGTAGGGCAGTGTGAGCAGGACCAGTGGTGTCATTTGACTTAACAAACGAGGATCGGATGTCGTCAACCTTCTTTTCAAAATGGTTGACGAAGTCATCCACAGAGAGGGAGGAGGGAGGAGGATTCAGCAGGGAGGAGAAGGTGGCAAAGAGCTTCCTAGGGTTAGAGGCATACGCTTGGAATTTAGAGTGGTAGAAAGTGGCTTTAGCAGCAGAAACAGAGGAAGAAAATGTAGAGAGGAGGGAGTGAAAAGATGCCAGGTCCGCAGGGGTCTAGTTTTCCTCCATTTCCGCTCGGCTGCCCGGAGCCCTGTTCTGTGAGCTCGCAATGAGTCGTCAAGCCACGGAGCAGGAGGGGAGGACCAAGCCGGCCGGGAGGATAGGGGACATAGTCAAAGGATGCAGAAAGGGAGGAGAGGAGGGTTGAGGAGGCAGAATCAGGAGATTGGAGGGAGAAGGATTGAGCAGAGGGAAGAGATGATAGGATGGAAGAGGAGAGAGAGAGCGAAGGTTGCGACGGCGCATTACCATCTGAGTAGGGGCAGAGTGAGTAGTGTTGGAGGAGAGCGAGAGAGAAAAGGATACAAAGTAGTGGTCAGAGACTTGGAGGGGAGTTGCAAATTAGTAGAAGAACAGCATCTAGTAAAGATGAGGTCAAGCGTATTGCCTGCCTTGTGAGTAGGGGGGGACGGTGAGAGGGTGAGGTGAAAAGAGGAGAGGAGTGGAAAGAAGGAGGCAGAGAGAAATTTGTCAAAGGTAGACGTAGGGAGGTTAAAGTCACCCAGAACTGTGAGGGGTGAGCCATTCTCAGGAAAGGAACTTATCAAGGCATCAAGCTCATTGATGAACTCTCCAAGGGAAACTGGAGGGCGATAAATGAGAAGGATGTTAAGCTTGAATGGGCTAGTGACTGTGACAGCATGGAATTCAAATGAGGAGATAGACAGATGGGTCAGGGGAGAAAGAGAGAATGTCCACTTGGGAGAGATGAGGATTCCTGTGCCACCACCCCGCTTACCAGATGCTCTCGGGGTATGCGAGAACACATGGTCAGACGAGGAGAGAGCAGTAGGAGTAGCAGGCTGAAGCTGTTCTGAGGGCAAAAGGGGGAGGTGCAACTCCCTATTTGGAAGATGTTCCTAATGTTTGTTATACTCAATGTATATAGATATCTACCTATTTCTATGGTATGGCAAGGTCTTTGTCACGATCGTCTAATGAGGAGGACCAAGGCGCAGCGTTGAAAGTGAACATAGTATTTATTAGACTGATCACACGATCAAAATAACTGACGAAAACGTGATGTCTCTGGTTACATAAACAAACCAAAATGAGAACAAGAAACCACAACACAAAGTGAAAAGACCGATAGTTAAATATGGCTCCCAATCAGAGACAACCAGCTGACACTCGTTGCCTCTGATTGGGAGTCACTCAGGCCAACATAGATATACAAACATAGACTTACACACCCTGGCTCAACATAACATAGTCCCCAGAGCCAGGGCGTGACAGTACCCCCCCCCAAAGGCGCAGACTCCGACCGCGCCAAACAACCACAACAGGGGAGGGACCGGGTGGGCACTCCGCCTCGGCGGCGGATCCGGCTCCGGACATGACCCAGGCACGGGTTGTGCTGGACTGACGACGCGCACCCCTGGCTTGGTGCGTGGAGGAGGAACGGGCCTTACCAGGCTGACGACGCCCACCGTAGGCTTGGTGCGTGGAGCAGGGACCGGCCGGACTGGGCTGACGAAGCACACCCCTGACTTGGTGCGGGGAGCAGGAATGAGCCGGACCGGGCTGACGACGCGCACCACAGACTTGATGCGGGGAGCTTGGATGGGCCGGACTGGGCTGGCGACACGCACCACCGACTTGGTGCGGAGAGCAGGAACGGGCCGGACAGGGCTGACGAAACGCACCACAGACTTGGTGCGGGGAGCAGGAATGAGCCGCGAACCGGGCTGACGACGCGCACCACTGACTTGGTGCGGGGAGCTTGGATGGGCCGGACTGGGCTGGCGACGCGCACCACCGACTTGGTGCGGAGAGCAGGAACGGGCCAGACCGGGCTGACGACACGCACCACTGACTTGGTGCGGGGAGCAGGAATGGGCCGGACCGGGCTGACGACGCGCACCACTGACTTGGTGCGGGGAGCAGGAATGGGCCGGACCGGGCTGACGACGCGCACCACTGACTTGGGGCGGGGAGCAGGAACGGGCCGCGCCGGGCTGACGACACGCACCACAGGCTCGATGCGAGGAACAGGAACAGGCCGGACCGTACTGGGGACACACACCACTGGCCCTACGCAGGGATCAGGAACGGGCCGGACCGGACTGGTAACACACCCCAGTACCTCTCGCCGTGCCTCCACACTTTCCCTCTCCTCTGTGACCAGTGGCCCCCTTAACCTGGCGGCCTTCTCTGCCAACCCTCTGCACCACTCTATCCCGTACTCCTGCTGCCCCGTCGTCCACGGCGTGAGCCCCCCCCTAAAAATTTTCTGGGCTTGTCTCTCCCCCGTGGACCAGGCCTCCATGGTTCTCGTCCAATTCTCTCTCCACTTCTCGTAATTCCAGCCTTTCTCCTCGTCACGCTGCTTGGTCTGGTTTTGGTGGTTTCTTCTGTCACGATCGTCTAATGAGGAGGACCAAGGCGCAGCGTTGAAAGTGAACATAGTATTTATTAGACTGATCACACGATCAAAATAACTGACGAAAACGTGATGTCTCTGGTTACATAAACAAACCAAAATGAGAACAAGAAACCACAACACAAAGTGAAAAGACCGATAGTTAAATATGGCTCCCAATCAGAGACAACCAGCTGACACTCGTTGCCTCTGATTGGGAGTCACTCAGGCCAACATAGATATACAAACATAGACTTACACACCCTGGCTCAACATAACATAGTCCCCAGAGCCAGGGCGTGACAGTCTTCAATCACCAGAGGGTTAGAGCTTGCAAGAAAGGCATTTCACTGTACTTGTTTGTGCATGTGACATTACAAACTTGAAACTGAGAACTGAAACTGAGCTAACTTTACCAACCCCCAGTTTTTAAAAATGTTAATAGGGATTATGTGATACAATATCTCCCTGATGGCTAGCTACAACTAAAAGAGCACACAATTGCTTTTGGGCACGTACTGTATAATTTGAAAAACCCTGATATGGATTGACAGTTTGCTTACGTGTTTGCCCGTCTTCCTCAGATGAAGGGAGAGAATGCTCTTATTATTTTCTTCTGCTTATCTGCCTCAGGTAACACTACTGAAGTATGGCGTCCACGAGGCCATCTTCGCCATGCTGCCCTCCCTCATGAACAAAGATGGCCTCCTGGTGGCCAACGGGAAGGGCTTTGTGACCCGGGAGTTCCTGAGGAGCCTCCGTAAACCCTTCAGTGAGATCATGGAGCCCAAGTTTGAGTTTGCTGTGAAGTTCAATGCTCTGGAGCTGGATGACAGTGACCTGACTCTGTTCGTGGCCGCTATCATCCTGTGTGGAGGTATGGTGTACTTCTGTACTAGTAGTAACTCTGACACTAGTACTGTTCTGCCCTGATAACCCTGACCTTAACGTTGTTCGTAGCTGCTATCATCCTGTGTGGAGTTGAGGGGAGCTCTTTCTCAATTAATCTTTCCCTAGATTCCTGGTATCCTCTCGCCTCCTCAAAACACATTGGAGAGGAAGGTCCGAGGGGAGGGAACATTACCTTTTTTTTCTTCCAATATGGTTGAGGAGGAGGTGAAGATATGATGCGAGGAATAGCGGAAAGGTTGTGCTATTAGTTGGTAACTTTCACGTCTGTGATCTAACTATTCTCGATCTATCTGCAGACCGTCCAGGGCTGATGAACGTGAAGCAGGTAGAACAGAGTCAGGATGGTATTCTCCAGGCTTTGGACCAGCACCTACAGGCAAACCACCAGGACTCCCTCTACCTCTTCCCCAAGCTGCTGAACAAGATGGCCGACCTCAGACAGCTGGTCACAGAGAACACCCTGCTGGTGCAGAAGATCAAGAAGACCGAGTCTGAGACCTCTCTGCACCCACTACTACAGGAGATCTATAAGGACATGTACTGACTGGACCAGACTGAACCTGTACGGACTGGACTAAAACGGATTGGACTGGACTGAAACAGATCAGACCTGTACTGACCGGAATAAACTGGACTAGAACTTGCTGCACCTACTACTGCAGCAGAACCACAAGGACATGTACTGGTCACCTCAAAAGAAGTGCACTATATAGGGAATAGGGGGCCATTTGGGACGCACCCTGAGTCTGAGCCCTCGCTGTACCTGCTACTACAGCAGATCTATAAATATATGAACTGACTGGATTAGATAGGAACTGGACTAAACCGGATTAAACTGGACCAGACCGGATCTCGCTGCCCCCAGTACTACTTCTTCATAAGCACAACTACGGACTGTTCAATTTAATACAACTTTATTTTCCCCTTAGGGCAAATACTGACTGTGGTTCATAGCAATACATGACATTATGATGATGTGTATATATTAATGTACATTTCACATGTATATATTTAGTGCATTCGGAAAGTATTCAGACCCTTCCCTTTTTCCATATTTTATTACGTTAAAGCCTTATTCTAAAATTGATTAAAGTACACACAATACCCCATAATGACAGTGAAAACAGGTTTTTTTACATTTTTGCTAATGTATTACCTTTATTAACGAATACCTTTTATTTACATAAGTATTCAGACCCTTTGCTATGGGACTCGAAATTGAGCTCCGGTGCATCCTGTTTCCATTGATCATCCTTGACGTTTTTACAACTTGATTGGAGTCCACCTGTGGTAAATTTCAATTGATTGGACATTATTTGGAAAGGCACACACCTGTCTATATAAGGTCACACAGTTGACAGTGCATGTCAGCGCAAAAACCAAGCCATGAGGTTGACGGAATTGTCCGTAGACCTCAGAAAATATTGTGTTGAGGCACAGATCTGGGGAAGGGTCCCAAAAACATTCTGCAGCATTGAAGGTTCCCAAGAACACAGTGGCCTCCATCATTCTTAACTGGAAGAAGTTTAGAACCACCAAGACCCTAGAGCTAGCCGCCTGGCCAAACTGAGCAATCGGGATTGAAGGGCCTTGGTCAGGGAGGTGCTACTCCTCAGTAAAAGCCACATGACAGCCCGCTTGGAGTTTGCCAAAAGGCACCTAAAGGACTCTCAGACCATGAGAAACAAGATTCTCTTGTCTGATGAAACCAAGATTGAACTCTTTGACCTGAATGCCAAGCGTCACGTCTGGAGGAAACCTGGCACCATCCCTACAGTGAAGCATGGTGGTGGCAGCATCATGCTGTGGGGATGTTTTTCAGAGGGCAGGGAGACTAGTCAGGATCGAGGGAAAGATGAACGGCACAAAGTACGGAGTTCTTTGGTGGAAATCTGCTCAGGACCTCAGTCTGGAGCGAAGATTCACCTTCAACAGGACAACGACCCTAAGCACACAGCCAAGACAACGCAGGAGTGGCTTCGGGACAAGTCTCAATGTCTTTGAGTGGCCCAGCCAGAGTCCGGATTTGAACCTGATCTAACGTCTCTGGAGAATAGTTGTGCAGCGACGCTCCCGATCCAACCTGACAGAGCTTCAGAGGATCTGCAGAGAAGAATGGGAGAAACTCCCCAAATACAGGTGTGCCAAGCTTGTAGCGTCATACCTAAGAAGACTCGAGGCTGTAATCTCTGCCAAAGGTGCTTCAACAAAGTACTGAGTAAAGGGTCTGAATACTTATGTAAATGTGATATTTATAAAAACCTGTTTTTTGAGTTGTTATTATGGGGGATTGTGTGTAGATTGAGTAAAACAAATTTTATCAATTTTAGAATAAGGCTGTAACTTATCAAAATGTGGATAAAGTCAAGGGGTCTGAATACTTTCCGAATGCACTGTAGATAGATGGACGTGGTTAATAGCTAGATGGATAGATATACATGGTTAATAGTTAGCTAGATAGACGTGG
Source organism: Coregonus lavaretus (assembly GCF_964263955.1). Taxonomy (NCBI): domain Eukaryota; kingdom Metazoa; phylum Chordata; class Actinopteri; order Salmoniformes; family Salmonidae; genus Coregonus; species Coregonus lavaretus. The sequence goes on from NC_140007.1 coordinate 41,304,762, forward strand.
TTAACGGCTAGCTAGATGGATAGACGTGGTTAACGGCTAACTAGATGGATAGACGTGGGTTAACGGCTAGCTAGATGGATAGACGTGGTTAACGGCTAGCTAGATGGATAGACGTGGTTAACGGCTAGCTAGATGGATAGACGTGGTTAACGGCTAGCTAGATGGATAGACGTGGTTAACGGCTAGCTAGATGGATAGACGTGGTTAACGGCTAGCTAGATGGATAGACGTGGTTAACGGCTAGCTAGATGGATAGACGTGGTTAACGGCTAGCTAGATGGATAGACGTGGTTAACGGCTAGCTAGATGGATAGACGTGGTTAACGGCTAGCTAGATGGATAGGTATGGTACTTAACCTTACACTATCTGGGGTTAGGCCTATATTAAAAGAGTCAATATCACTATGAGGTGCCTTTGGTGTCCTCATCAGACTCACTCAGTCATCATGAAAATGTAGCAGAATAATGAAAGTCTGAGGTCTTATTATAAGTGGCCAAACATTTGCACACATATCAGTAGAATGATAAGTCTCTAAAAAAGTGTTTCCTTCATTTTATTAATTTTTTTTTCATTGGATGTACGTGATTTTGGCATGTCCCACACACTGCTCTGCTAACTACAGTGTGTGTAATAAGTGGTTAAATGATACTAAATCCAATTTTTTTTTACATGGTTTTACTGTCCACAATAAGTTATTTGATAAAACAAGTCATTTTGATCATGTATATTGTATTTTCATAATCATATTGAACATTTTGCATGTGTCCCTGAAATTGCTGTCCACCCTGTCATTATGGGGTAACTGCCCCTTTAAGAAACCCACTGATGTTTTCAGTGACATCACTACGAGAATTTTGTCTTTCTTCAATGAAGGCTGAAGCAGTGTCTAGTTGCAGAGTAAGTATTTACACTTATGTTTCATAATTTTCATCATATTATGTGTGTAGTTGGATGTTGTCAAGCTTAACATGTCCACTCTGTCATAGTGAAATATCAATTGATATTTCACTATCAGAACTTTGAAATATATTTGTAAAAGAGTACACAGTCAGCTTGCTAACTGTAGTATGTTGCTAAGTGAAGGTCCACCATGTGCTCATTAAATGCTAACATTAGCCAAAAATGTCCACCCTGTCATTGTCCACCCTGTCAGCAAGCCTTCCATGACAGGGTAGACATGGTTCATGACAGGAAGGACATGTGCATAGTTTAGGCCACATACTGATAATGTTACACATATTACAACAGCTATTACACACATTTTATAACAGTACATGCTATACATAGTAAGAATGGACAATATGGACAATTTTTTTGGCGATATCGGTATCAGCAAACCTAGTTTGATAATGCAAGCCTAGTTTACCGGGACTGCCAATTAAAGTGTAAGGGAACATTTTGAATCGTCTTTTTCAAGGAATGAGATCAAAAGGAGCTGAGATAGCAAGGAGATATCGGGAACGTCGTGATGCTGACCCAGACAGAAGAAGAAAGTACCTTGAGAAAGAAAGGGTCAAATGGAAAAAAGACAGAGAGACTGGAAAGAAGAAGGGTGTCAATGAGCTCAGTGAGAGAGAGAAGAGGGCAAAAAGAAAGAAATGGAGAGAGGCAAAAAGTCAAGCCAGAGCCAGAAACAGGGCCAGTGCTTTGCTACAGTCAGAGACACCACCCAACTCCCCTGCTGAAACTCCTGAAAATCAGCATGAGCCAGGGCCCTCCAGGTTAGATCATTGGGAGTTTAGCTGATGAGACTTATTAGAAAGTTTAGATTTATTTGAAGGACAATTATCAACTGTTTATGTCCCCATAAAATGACATATTGATAACTAACTTGCTAAAAAAAATCCTTACAAATATTTTGTGTTTCAGGCAACGGCGTCAAGGGGAAAGCATTCGAAGGAGTTCGAAGAGAAAACTGAAAAAACTGATCGAAATATTAGAGGCACAGCTCACAAAAGAAATATAAGAAGAGGTACTATCGGGCCAAGAAAGAAAGTGCGTCCAAATCACCACGTACAAAAGTCAATGCTTTGTTGGCACATCAAAAAGTGAATTCACCCATCAAAAGAGCTCTTCTTTTCCATACATCCCTGATTGAAGATATTAGAAGAAAATATGAACATGCAAAAACAAACTGAGAGAAGCAGCTGATAGCAAAAGTGGTCAGTGGAAACATTCTTAAGAAGTATAAGCTCCAAAAGCATGCCCAGACTGCTTTTGGCTACTCTATGAAGAGAGCAAAGTATCCTGTGGATCTGACCTACCGTGGGAGGAGGTGCTTCAGTCGAAATGAGATTAGGAAGAACGTTACATCATTTTTTCTTTGAGATGATGTTAGTCGAATGACAACTGGCCGCAAACAAACAGTCACACGGCTGAAGAAAAAAATGCAAAAGAGGTTGCTTACTGATACAATGAAGAACTTGCATAGGAGGTTTCTCTCTGAGCACATTGGCCAAATGTCATACACCTCCTTTTGCCGTCTCAGACCCTTTTGGGTGGTAACCCCTTCTTCCTCTGACCGTGACACATGTCTCTGCAAAAAACATGAGAACTTGCAATTCATTGCCAATGCCTTGCAGAGCCAAGGGTTACTGTCCTCAAGAAATATTGAGGAAATGTCTGAAGCAACCATGTGTGACCCGAAAGCCAAGGTATGTGCTTATGGTGAGTGCAGTGAATGCCTCCTAACTTGTCACCCGATGCTGAAAACCCCTGGGGAAGAGAACATTAGTTTATCTCAGTGGATGACAGAGAAGATCAAGAAGGATGAGAAGGTGTCAACAATAACAGTGAAAAGGGAGATAACAACAACAGAGCATGAGTTTAACACAGATTTCCAGGAGAGGCTTCTCCATTTTAGGAGCCATGTCTTCAACATTAAATGGCAGTTTGATGCCTACAGGGAGCTCAGGAGGAGTCTGAAGCACAATGAGTCCCTCTTGCATATAGATTTTAGCGAAAATTACTCATGTAAGTACAGCGAAGAAATACAATCTGTGCATTTTGGAGGCTCACACAAGCAGGCCAGTCTGCACACTGGAGTGCTCTACACCACTGGTGAACAAGCGCCACACACCTTCTGCTCCATATCACCCTCCAGAAGACACGACCCTGTGGCCATCTGGGCCCACCTTGATCCAGTTCTGAAGGTAGTGAGAGAACGACACCCTCAAGTCAGCACACTTCATTTTTTCAGCGATGGGCCTGCAACGCAGTATCGACAAAAGGGAAATTTCTTCTACCTCTCAACGGAACCCTACAAGTATGGCTTCAAAGAAATAACGTGGAATTTCTTTGAGGCTAATCATGGGAAGGGGGCACCAGACGGTGTGGGTGGGGCCCTCAAGAGGTCAGCAGACCGGATTGTAGCCCATGGAGGAGACATTCCTGATGCCCAGAGCTTGTATAACAAGCTGAAAAGCCTGGACACATCTGTCGAGCTGTTCTTCATCCCAGAGAGGGATATTGAATCAAAGCCTGAGGTACCTGCAATAGCTGCCATAAAAGGCACTATGAGAATCCACCAAGCTATCAGTCTGACACCCGGCCAAATGAAATACAGAGACATTTCATGTCTGTGTAAAAGGGAGGAAGGTGTTTTGGACTGCCCCTGCTTTAACCTTCAAGAGGTCACTCTAGCTAATGTTCCTGTTTCATCTGACAAGTCCCCAGCATGTGGAAAGACACCAGATAATCCTGGGAGACCAGAAATGATTGAGGTAAAGCACATTGGAGAGTGGTGCGTCGTTAATTATGACAATGAAGCATACCCAGGTATCATCATGGATGCAGAAGGGCACAGTGTGAAAGTTAAGTGTATGCAACGCCATGGCATAAACAAGTTCAAATGGCCAAGTCTTCGGGGCGACATCTGTTGGTACCATGACTGGCAGGTACTTTGCCTAATACCAGAACCACAGGCTCTGAACAAGCGCTCTGTACAGATTGAAGTGTCTGCATGGAAGTATGTGGAACAGCAACTGCAGAACTGAGCCATGTCTCTGCAGAAAGGGAGAGACTGTTTGGAGATGCGTCCAAGTGATCTTTCTGTAATATTCTGTTTTTTCAAATCAACTGTTCTCCACTTAAAAAACATTTTTCTTCTTGTTCTACAGTTGAATGTTTGACTTTCACTGTGCAGAATGATGTACAGAGTTTAACGCTAGAAGGCCACATTTAATGTCTCATTTTGGGCATCTTTATTCAGTGGCTGCATGCAGGTAAAGTGGATCAAAAACAGTCTGTTCAACTTGTAATTTCCCCCTACATGGGAAAAGGCATTTTTTACATCATTTTCTTGCATTGTTCCTTGCATTTATGAGGCCATTCAATGACATTTCACAACGTGTCCACCCTGTCATGCCCAGGGTCCACCCTGTCATGTCACTGTCCACCCTGTTATTTTCATGTTCTATGAAAATAAACAAATTATTTTCACAAGTTAGCAAAATCTTTTGTGTGATTCCTTTATAAACAAATGAGGGCCAAATAGTATTGTTTGAAAGTTTGACCAGATATCTTTTTTGTTAGATTTTATTTAGAAAAGAAAGTGCAACTCTCGCAGATTTTATAGAGAAACAAATAGTTTGCCATAATTTCATTATTATCCAAATACTTTTCCCATAAACTAAAATATATTGTTGAGAAAGTGACTAAATAGTTTTCTGAAAATGTACGTTTTATAATCACTATGTAATTACAATGTATTTATTCTGCTTTGAAATTGTCCATGACAGGGTGGACATATTTTGCTGTTTGCATGTAAATTGTCTGCTTGCAGTTAATTTATAAAAAGTGTGGGAGCTTGACCAATATGCATTTCTAACAGCATAACATATACTTAATACAATGAATATGAAGTTCAATGGAAAATCTCAGCTTTTTTTGGGGGAAATGGGGAAGTCTCAAAGGCACCTTATGGTGATATTGACCCAAAAGCTAAATGGCACTTCAGCAGTAGGGTCGTTCCACAGAATGAGTACCCTTTGATATTTTCAGTAGAAATTGTGCTCCGATATTTAATTTTAAAAGCCTGTTATATGAAGTGCCCTTTTTAATATAGACCAACTGATTATTTTTTAAAATATGAATAAAGGGTTGCCATTGTGCCAATATTCTGCATTTTGACATGTCCCTCCGTCAACCCTGTGTCACTTCTAGGAAGATTTTAACCAACTTAATTCCAACATTTCTCCCAAGTTTCACCATCATTATATTGTTGCTTTGACAGTAATTTCTGAAGATTATTTATTTCATGTGATTTGTTTACATCTGTCCGTCCATTTTAAGTTCAACCCTGTTACGTGAACTGAACTCTCATTTTAATATGGTGAAACTATTCCTTTTTAAATGTTTTCCGAAAGAAACATTGAACATCTAATAGTCAAATCATAGTTCCGTCAGTTATTTGTATTTATTATGGATCCACATTAGTTCCTGCCAAGGCAGCAGCGACTCTTCCTGGGGTCCAGCAAAAGTAAGGCAGTTATACATTTAAAAAACATTACAATACATTAATAACAGATTTCACAGCACACTGTGTGCCCTCAGGCCCCTACTCCACTACCACATATCTACAACACAAAATCCATGTGTACGTGTGTGTATAGAGCGTATGTTATCGTGTGTGTATGCATGTGTCTGTGCCTATGTTTGTGTTGCTTCACAGTCCCCGCTGTTCCATAAGGTGTATTTTTATCTGTTTTTTAAATCTGATTCTACTGCTTGCATCACTTACCTGATGTGGAATAGAGTTCCATGTAGTCATGGCTCTATGTTGTACTGTGCGCCTCCCATAGTCTGTTCTGGACTTGGGGACTGTGAAGAGACCTCTGGTGGCATGTCTTGTGGGGTATGCATGGGTGTCTGAGCTGTGTGCCAGTCGTTCAAACAGACAGCTCGGGGCTTTCAACATGTCAACACCTCTCACAAACACAAGCAGTGATGAAGTCAATCTCTCCTCCACTTCGAGCCAGGATAGATTGACATTAATGTTTGTTCTCTGTGTACATCCAAGGGCTAGCCGTGCTGCCCTGTTTTGAGCCAATTGCAATTGTCCTAAGTCCCTCTTTGTGGCACCTGACCCCACGACTGAACAGTAGTCCAGGTGCGATAAAACTAGAGCCTGTAGAGGACCTACCTTGTTGATAGTGCTGTTAAGAAGGTAGAGCAGCACTTTATTAGGTGAGCTGGTTCTACTGTTTTTGGCCGTTTTGTGGTGGAAAACTGAGCGGGTAGAGCATTATACGTCAATCATGTTACCCATATGTGGACAGGCTAAACATGTTTTAACAATTTCCTCTTTTTTTTTTTGGGTGAAGCTTGCATTCAGTTGCCACTCGCTGTTGCTCACAACAAGCTTCCATTCCCCCTGTCACAAGGGGATTCATGGCTGATTTTTAAGAAGAAAACGTCAACCCTGTTACGGTCATCCCTGTTACGGTCAACCCTGTTACTTTATTTGGCACTTAATAGGCACTTGCTATAGACTTTAATTTAACGTCTTGGGATTGGAAAACTTTTATTTTTATTTTTTATGAGCATGTGCTGAATGTTAATTTTTTTAAAAATCCAAAGTAATTTTTGACCAAGTTACACTTCTCAAAAGGCACTGAATTAGGTGGAGTGACCCAGTAACACTAATGGAGAAAGGAGAACATTCATATAGAGCTCTTCTTCCAAAATTATGTTGTGAATGGGTACTACTGCCCCAAATCAAATTCTGGTTTCACGTCATATTAGGAGTAAAATGGAGAACATGAGTGCATTAGGAGGTTTGCTATTAAGGAAATTACTTTTATGTTACAAAGTATTTTTACATTCTAAAGAGAGTAGATGGAAGTTTCTTAACAACAAATGGTTTAGGTCAAAAGGGAAACTGATGTTCATTTTAATATGGTTAGTGTTAGTTTCTATTTAACACATGAGCCTATAGTCTACCCGTCCTGGTTATACTGTTTAACATTTTACTCCTACCTCTATCTCAGGATCGTTTCACACACTACCTTGGGTCTATTGGTACTTCTAGCAGTAGAGCTATCTAATAATAGTTTATTTTGTGCAATATTTTACTATTCTACCCTATTGTCAATGTTGAGCAGAATCTGCTGAATCAGCTTTTCTGACTCACATCATGTTAATTTGACTCCTTGAGGTGTCTTATAAGCACCCATGTTTGTGGTTGTTGTAAGGGAATTTAATTGTAGTTTGGGAATGAACAAGTTCGTTAATTTAGTTGTTCACAAGAAGAATGGCGGTGTTTTTCTTACATTGTACAGATGTGTGCTAGCCAATGTACCTATGTGGTGAGTTGTATTGTTAACATACCTGGGTACACATTATAAATGTATAGATTATTATAATGACTAACATTTTATTTTTAGGCTCTCACCCATAAAAATAGAATGAATAGAACGGGCTTGGAAGCTCCTAACCCTGGCAAATTGACTGGTAAACTCATGGTTACACTCGCAATGACTGCCTGGTATTGTGATGCAATCATTTCCATGGTGCTTTGTAATGTTCTATTAACTGATGCTGGATTGCCATGGTAATGTAGAATGTTCATTCAAATGATATATTTGGTAAAGAGGTCAATGGAACTCGACCAAAACAATGGGAATGCATGGGGGAAAGATCCCAAATCACCTCATTGTCCCTCGGCAAAATTAGCCTACGTTTAGGATGTTGTTTATGTGTATTTCACACTATGTTGAGGTAAAAGTCTGAGTATAATGCTAGTATGGATGTCAACCCCAATACATGTTCATGTTATCACCAATCAATTGCATTAGTTAAAAATGCCTGACTAGCACCACCAATTTCTCTATGCTAGCTATGCTACCAGTTTATACGAACGGGAGTTAGCATTTAGCAGTTACTTCTTCTGAACCTGATAAGGGACAACTTCTAAAACAGCCTAATATATAAAAATCTGACTTTAGTAACCACATTGTGGGCATGTTACAATATATCGCTCATGTCGGATTTGACAAATACATTTACATTTACATTTTAGTCATTTAGCAGACGCTGTTATCCAGAGCGACTTACAGTTAGAATATCCACTTTGTTAGATCAGACTTGTTGAATGTGCGCTATTCCGCCGTCCTCCTATCCCCCAACGGTCTGCGTTCTATTGACCTCTTTACCACATCTATGCTGATGGTATGTATTTTTAGTAATATCAGTTGACTCAACAAATCACAGCACAGATTGAAGGGTACACTTCCTGTTTTTACGTCCTGGCTTGAGTACACTCAATGGCTGCCAGTCCACCCATTATGCCATCATTGACTTGAATGGAGACGCCCTTTCTAATCGTTCTATTTTTATTCTCACCATTCAGTGATCATTTGGTTATGGACAGGTACCATTGTGAAATGTGACTACCCCAACATGTTTTGTAAAAATACTGAGATGGTGAAAATTATATTTTCTAGATGAGTTCACTTTTAGAAGTGTGATTCTATTTCTACTCTAGATGAATGAATGGAGTCCCTAAAAATTTTAGTGTATTGCTTACATTACCGGTTCATGTAATGTAGTGGTGTCTGCATGGCTTACCACGACTCAGGACAGACAACGGAGCTGCCTTGTGGATGAAAGCAATATCTGCCATAATACATTTGAATGCTGAGAGATTACTATCAAGCCTCTACCAAAGTCACAAAGCCCTTTGAACTCTGCATCCACTTTTCAACGATTGTATGTGATATGTTAGTAGTTGTTCTGGCTACAGTGTAATTGTTGTTTCTAGGTCTGCACTCGTAACCTTACACTATCTGGGGTTAGGCCTTTATTAAACGCTAAATGGCAAATCAAGTGTTTGTTTATATAACGTTGTGGGTCTCAACTAACTCATGCGTAGGGCCATAGTAAATTAATCAAGGCACCGCACAACTGGAAGTACATTGGAAATGTAAAGTGAGAAATTAAATGTCTTGTAGGTTTTAGAAGTCTGTGTCTCTCTGGGCGGCCAGGGAAATGTTTTTAACATATTCTATTGTTCCCAATGTATCGCTTGGCCACAATGCTCTTGTGACCTGAGCTGCCCCAAGTTCTCATATGCCTCCCTCTCTTCAGTTGAAACAGTTTTTAAGGAAATCTGGGGTGAAAAAAGCAACATTATTTTTGTGACTAGCTGTATGTACTATGCCCAAATAATGAGCAGATACAATGTGCAGCACTTTAATGTTTTTTGTACATGATTGTGTCTCTCATATTGTCTTTAGTACATTTCTGTACTATATGAACATAAAATCAATTTAATAAAAAATATATACGTTTCTGCCTAATTAGGGTGGTGTTCCTATTGGTCAGATGTCATGTTTGTCACGGCCCCTCCTCTGCAGTGCAGGGGCGGTTCCTCCTGCAGGCAGAGGAGGGTCGTTAGTGATTGGAGTTGGTGTGATTGGAGCCACCTGGGCTCAGGGTATTTAAAACTGCTTCACTCACCCCTCTCTCTCTCTCCCTGCTCCTCCAGGTATGATCCTGGTTTGTTTCTTCCTTTGTAGGTTTACTTAGTTTCCACTCAGTCATGTTCACACACACACCGATTCATGCATCCATGCACCTTACCTACACCCTACATTATGACATTTCCACACCTCATTCCTTTTTCTTTGTTTAAAGTTAATCGTTTTTGGTTTACAATAAATAACCTTTTGATTGGCCTATACCTGTTGTTCATGTCCCCTCATCTTTGCCACAGGCTATGAGCCGTCCTGTGACGTGTTTGATCAATGCTTTTCGTTGGTTCCTTTCCTATTTGGATAAGTTGGAACGCTGAAAAGCTTTTAACTAGATTTTTGGTGCAAGAACAGGCAAGACATACAAGAGGCAGGCCAGAAAATGGACACAGGGATAGGTCGAACTTTGTCTGTTTGTAGTGGTGTAACTTGGTAGGCATCCTATGATTAACTTGTAACATATAGCCTTCAATGCAATTTGTTTTCAAGCAATCTGTGACAAAATGCACTTCATTTGTGTTCAGGCTTTAAAAAAAAAAAAAATATCCTGAAAATGTGCTGCTGCACAGGTCTCTTGACTCAAATGTTTGCAGACTTGTTACAATAATGTTGAAAAACATGAAGAAATGTGAAGTTGAGTGACTGATGCTTGAGCACAAGATGCACTGGTTTGTTTAGACATGGTGTATGTGCAACTTTGGGGAAGTCTGTTCATGAAAAACAATAATGGAATAATACGGGTTTCCTTTGATTTGCAGGTATGGATTTTTCAGAACTGGGTGAGGTTTCTAACACAGCCAATTTATTCAAAAAATTAAATTGTTCAGTCTTCGATCTGCTAAAATGTTTAACATATCCGGTTGAAGCGCACAAAAGTTGTTTTGGTGAACTTGTGTGACTAAAGCATAACTGATTTCTGTTATTAATTTAGCTTGTAGTTGAAAATCGGTATAACATTATTCAAACTTTGAATTTGAAATGTCCTTGCTATGGACTTTACTGCCTCCAGTTGCTATAGCTAGTTGTGGAGAGTCGACTCCAAAATTATAGATTCCTCGACTCCCGGTGTCGACGCCCATTCTCCTAAGATTTTTGCAACAGAGGAGACTGAGTGGTTGCCATAGTCAGTTTAATTATGCCTATACTGTTCAGCAGCTCAAATCAGCAGGATGGGGGGGCATTTTTATTAAGAGGGAGGTTTGCCATAGATTGCTAAAATAATGATTATGATCACACTTCCTCAATGTAAATATTATGGGGACACCTATACATTTGGCAGCCATCTACAGCACAACTATGGCCATCGCACCACTGATATTACAGAGAACGATACAGCAGAGGGTTCATAGCCAACTTCACCGCAACAGGTTATGGGTATGACCTCAATTGGTCCCCTTAGGCTTTACCCTGGTACTGGGGTATACTGTTGGCCTGGTCCCAGATCTGTTTGTGCGATCTTGCCAACTCAAATGTTTGGCATGACTGACCATAGGAGTTTGCAAGACGGAATAAACAGATCTGGGACCAGGCTAGTATATTGTAGTGCTGTACAGAGGAATTTCTGACTATACCCAGGCAGGACTTGGTTGTACCGATGGCCCATTTTTCGCAGAGGAGTCACCACACACTAACGTCAGTTTCCCAAGCTTTGGTCCAACAGTGTTCCGAGACATTGGCCCAAACTACAGTTCCATCCAGCACACGGTCAGCTCAAGCAGGTGAATGGAGGCCCCCAGTCAGTCAGCAAGTTTGTCAGTATGTTCTCAAAATAAGACTATTCTGGTGTTACTTTCTACCTCATGGAATGTTTTATGCTGTCTCAAAGTCAGTTGAGGATACTGAAAAGTTCTACATCTGCACCATTGAGAGCATCTTGACTGGCTGCATCACCGCCTGGTATGGCAACTGCTTGGCATCCGCCCGCAAGGCACTACAGAGGGTAGTGCGTACGGCCCAGTACGTCACTGGGGTCGAGCTACCTGCCATCCAGGAACTCTATACCAGGCGGTGTCAGAGGAAGGCCCTAAAAATTGTCAAAGGCTCCAGCCACCCAAGTCATAGACTGTTCTCTCTGCTACCGCACGGCAAGCGGTAGCAAGCCCCCAAGCAATAAGACTGCTAAATAGTTACTCTTCATACGCTGCAGCTACTGTTGTCTATCCTGTTGCCTAGTCACTTTATTCCTAGTTATATGTACATAAAGTGCATTCGGAAAGTATTCAGACCACTTGACTTTTTCCACATTTTGTTACGTTACAGCCTTATTCTAAACTGGATTAAATAGTATTTTTCCCTCAATCTACACACAATACCCCATAATGACAAAGCAAAAACTGGTTGAGACATTTTTACAAATATATTAAAGATGAACTGAAATATCACATTTACATAAGTATTCAGACCCTTTACTCAGTACTTTGTTGAAGCACCTTTGGCAGTGATTACAGTCTTCTTGGGTATGACGCTACAAGCTTGGCACACCTGTATTTGGGGAGCATCGCTGCACTGCTATTTTCAGGTATTTTCTAAGATGTTCGATCAGGTTCAAGTCCGGGCTCTGGCTGGGCCACTCAAGGACATTCAGAGATTTGTCCCGAAGCCACTCCTGCGTTGTCTTTGCTGTGGTGCGTAGTGTCGTTATCCTGTCGGAAGGTGAATCTTCGCCCCAGTCTGAGGACCTCAGAGCGCTGGAGCAGGTTTTCCTCAAGGTTCTCTCTGTACTTTGCTCCGTTCATCTTTCCCTCGATCTTGACTAGTCTCCCAGTCCCTGACGCTGAAAAACATCCCCACCACCATGCTTCACCGTAGGTATGGTGCCAGGTTTCCTCCAGACGTGACGCTTGGCATTCAGGCCAAAGAGTTCAATCTTGGTTTCATCAGACCAGAGAATCTTGTTTCTCATGGTCTGAGAGTCCTTTAGGTGCCTTTTGGCAAACTCCAAGCGGGCTGTCATGTGCCTTTTACTGAGGAGTGGCACCTCTCTGACCAAGGCCCTTCAATCCCATTTGCTCAGTTTGGCCGGGCGGCCAGCTCTAGGAAGAGTCTTGGTGGTTCCAAACTTCTTCCATTTAAGAACAATGGAGGCCACTTTATTCTTGGGGACATTCAATGCTGCAGAATTTTTTTTGCTACCCATCCCCAGATCTGTGCTCGACAATCATTTCTCGGAGGTCTACAGACAATTCCGTCGACCTCATGGCTTGTTTTTTTGCTCTGACATGCACTGTTAACTGTGGGACCTTATCTAGACAGGTGTGTGCCTTTCCAAATCATGTCCAATCAATTGAATTTACCACAGGTGGACTCCAATCAAGTTGTAGAAACATCTCAAGGATGATCAATGGAAACAGGATGCACCTGAGCTCAATTCCGAGTCTTAGAGCAAAGTGTCTGAATGCTAATGTAAATAAGATATTTATGTTTTTTTTTTTTTATAAATTTGCAAAAATGTCTAAACCTGTTTTCGTTTTGTCATTATGGGGTATTGTGTGTAGATTGAGGAAATGTGTTTCTTTAATCCATTTTAGAATAAGGCTGTAACGTAACAAAATGTGGAAAAAGTCAAGAGGTCTGAATACTTTCCGAATGCACTGTATCTACCTCAATTACCTCATACCCCTGTACATCGACTCGGTACTCATACCCTCTGTATATAGCCAAGGTATCGTTACTCATTGTGTATTTATTACGTGTTTATTACTTGTCTTTTTTCTCTGCATTGCCTGTAACTATTTCACTGTTAGTCTACACCCGTTTACGAAGCATGTGACAATGTTGTTATTGCTTTGTATACATCAATAGTATTCTCTAATGGCACATGGAAATATTTACTGATTGCACTGATTCTACTGAATGACTTGCTGTATGATGACGACTTCCTGCTGTACCTGAGTGAATACGACGAGTATAACCTATTCTAAGCACCGCCAGCCTGCCCTGTGGGTTTGGACTGCAATGGGTTGACTAGGGCCTTTACTCTGGCCCCATTTTAAGAATAATATTTGTTCAGTCACTGCCCCTGATAGCCTTTCTGAACTGTTAGTCCCTATAGATGCTGGTACAAATAATATTTCCTGGTGGGGAAAAAGAAATGTGAGGTTATAGGCCTAGCACTTGCAGACCTGTTGCCTCAAGATCTGTACCAAATGCTAGGACTACCACTGGTTCACTTACTAGTCTTGTTAAGCCTCTCAGACTTGACTTGAACAATCCTTACCATGTACTAACCTTTTGATTGGATCCCAGGGCTGTGTTGGTTGTTGCTTGGAGTCATCCTCTTAGACCGGGAGATTGGCTCTTCAAGTTGATGGGTTAATTAATGAGTAGGTTAATTGATGTGGTGGGCTCCGACCCGTTGGTTTGCCATCTGTTGGTTGGTCCTGTTGTGCCAACGCTGTGTCACTATTGTCGTTTGCACCATTTAGTAAGTTAGTGAAATTTTTATAATGTTGTGATATGTGTAGTTTATATATTTTATGTAAGTCTAGATTGAAAGTATACTTTGCCTTGCTCTGAGATATGGCTAGACTCCTATAGTGCCATAATAATCTAGCCATGCCTCAGGGCAATACCTTGCCCTGCTATTTTTCACTTGTCTTACATACTTGAGATGCTTACCTCTACTGTTGACAGGGCATGAATGACAGACACTCTTGTTGCGGTGTTGACATGCTGATTGAAGACCCAATGTCAGATTTTATTTATTCTAACTTGTTTGTATTTTCACGCACACAGAAAAGAGAATACAATATTATTTCACAGTTTGCCTATTTTTTTTAATTCGCTACTCATTTTTTTCCTGCTGCAGGCAATGGCCATGTCTAATGTTAGTGAATTCCCACATATGCACAAGTGCTACACTGCATTCGGAAAGTATCCAGACCCCTTTTCCCACATTTTGTTACGTTACAGCCTTATTCTAAAATGGATTAAATTAATGTTTTTCCTCATCAATGTACACACAATAACCTATAACGACAAAGCAAAAACAGGTTTTTAGAAATTGTTGCAAATGTATTACAAATAAAAAACAGAAATACCTTATTTACATAAATATTGAGACCCCTGTATGTCTTAGTTGACTTCACATCAAACTTGGGCACTGGTTTGTTTTTGTTTAACCTTTTTATACTGAAGCCAAAACTGTACACAGCGGTTGTCATAACGACTGCTTGGTATGGATGACTCAAACACACATGTTCAGTATAGCCCCCAAAAAGGGAAAAAACATTTGAATGTGTTTTATGTACTGTGTGTCCAGGACTCCAGTCAGCCAGCAAGAGCTACATCACCCGGGACCAGCAGTTATCGATCTTACCACTCCAGGTCAGTAGGCGGCGCCAGACCCTCATGTTACACGTTCACGTCTCAGGAAGAGGGAAATCTCAAAGTTTGTGAAAACGTAAACAAAGCATGACATTTTGTGTCACTGGTTAGTTGGTGGCAAAAACCAGAGGTCCAAATTGACAAGACATTACGCTTATTTTAGGCAGTTACTTGAACTATAAGACGACCATGGACACAAATACTTTGTTGCTCCGGTTTGATGGACGCTCCCGGTTGCTGCTCCGTTCTCTACTCTTGGGAGCTACCGGTGCCCGTCGAGGTCTGTGGGTGTTTCAGCGGCAGCGACGGTCAGACCCGGACTTCTGCCTGCACAACTGTCTCGAGACTCTTTGCCAGCAGGAAATATGCCCGAATAGTGATGCTCAAACCCTGACAACGTGAGAAAATAGTCCAAACTCGTTTATTCCACTAAAGTTAATCAGCTAGGCTTTTTGGCCTCGTTGTTTGACTTCTCTAGACTGACCAGACTAGTGATGTGTATTTTAATGTGAAAAAATACATACAATATACGATTCTCTTCGATAACCCACTGCTCTTGTCCTTAGCAAACCACTCGTGTGCCTGTTTCCAGTTGCCTTCCAACGGAGCCTCGTGTCCTTCCTCCATCTCACCCACCCTTTGCATTCCCGGACCAGTGTCCTTTGCCTGCTAGACTGCCTCAGCCAGGGGGAGCATGCCCCAAACCCCTGGGTGTCTGCCCTGGTCGTACAGCTCCGGAGAGACCTTGGAGCCCCTGGGGGGAAGGAGCCTCTAATCACCCACCAGTGCAGAGAAAGACTAAGGGTACTATGTGAGCATTTGAGGGGTAGTGGTGGTGATCAAGCAACAGGATGGGCCTCATGTTTAGGTGGGCCAATAGAGCCACAACCGGCCTTATCCTCACAGAGTGGGCTAGATGATGTGGTTCCACAGAGGAAGAGGAAGAGCAGCTGTGTGGATCTGGACTCAGAACCTGAGGAGGACTCCGGACAGCAGCGTAAGAGGATGAAGATAAGTCTCTCTCCTGTGGACACTGAGAGGAGGTGTAGCAGTATGGTGTATGCGGTGGGAACGGAGGGTTTGAAAGATGAGATGGAGACGGACCGGGTGGATGGTGTCTTCCCAGAACAAGCTGTGGAACCACAGCAGCCAGCAGCAGAAAGTCCAAGTGATGCCCTGCCTGAGCAAGTACAGGTGAGACAAATAAAGAACTTGACTCTTCAGTCACATTAGTATTCTGTTGACAACACCGAAGAACTGAAATTAACTTACGTGTTTTCTTGGTTCAGGCTTCTATCCCTCAAATCAAGGAACTATTGGAAAGTGAGGTGGAGGTAAGATACCTATTTTAACTAAGTGATCATGTCTGAGATACACTCACATGAAAGTGCCTTAATCCCCTGTGTCCTCTTTGTTTAGTGGGACCAGAGCTCAGTGGATGTCTTCAAGGTGCTGAACGACTGTGATCCCTCCCAGGTTGGACTTTTTAAAATTGACACTAAAACGTACACAAAATCAGGTCACTCATGATCACTGCTTCCGATAACAACCCTTCTCTCTGTAGGTAGAGGTCTTATGTAGGATGCTGAGTTTGTCTGAGACTCCAGAACAGACCCTACCTCAGCTCTGTAGCTGCCTGCTGGACCTCTCGCCTGATCTCAGTCACAGCACAGCAGTCACACTCATCAAGAGGATCCTGCTGGGAAAGGTACCTCACAGTTCATTCACATGTACCCTTTTCACACTACTGACCAAAACTGAGCCAAGCCACGCTGCACTGGGCTGGCCTGGTTACCAATCCATCATAGTTTCTTTGCTGGAAAGGACAATGTGAAAATAAAAATCAGAGCCAGCACAGTTTGAGTCGGCCCTATAGTGTGAGTAAGACAGTGGCTTGTTAGGCTAACTGTATCCCATACTGTTTACCTCTGGCAGGTCCTGTCCCTTTCTGAACCTGCCTCCCGCTGTCTAGTCATGGCTGTGACGTCACTATGCAGTCGCTACCCCAGGCCAACCTGCCATGCTTTGATTGGACCAGTCCTGGAGGAAGGGCAGACAGGTGAGTGGGAAACACGCATTGATCAATTGTGGACTCCAAAATAGACAAGCATTAACTGTCAGTCAATGAATTTAGCCGTCGATATATTATTCACCACCTAATGATGTTCTATTCAGGCACTAATAATCGTTCTATTTATATATAATTTCTTTTTATTTACCACGTATATTTAAATCTGGAATGTCCCATCAGGCAGTGCACAGGCTGAGCTGCTCATCAGATTGATAGAAGACTGCCTTGATCCCCACTACAGACTGCTGATGTTTCAGTAAGACAAATCAACCCAGTGGGTGTAGTGGATCTAACAACTAGTGAAGTGTTCTGGTTGTAATGATTATATGCATTTTAATACTCTTTTACAGTCTCATAAGCTCTTCTTTTGTCCAGGATGACACTCAAAGGGATTTGGTGTGAAGGAGTGCTGTCCGTCATTCATGCCCTGCTGGACAAGAAGGTGAACCATGAATCTACTCCACTCACATACAAACTAGTCCTCTAATGTACCGTACCTATCCAAACCAGACCAAACTATACTGAACAAAAATATAAACGCAAAATCGAACAATTTCAACGATTTTACTGAGTTACAGTTCATATAAGGAAATCAGTCAATTAAAAAAACGAGTTGTTCCCCACCAAAGGGCTTTATTATAGACAGAAATACTCCTCAGTTTTATCAGCTGTCCGGGTGGCTGGTCTCAGACGATCCCGCAGGTATTTGTATTTATTATGGATCCCCATTAGTTCCTGCCAAGGCAGCAGCTACTCTTCCTGGGGTCCAGCAAAATGAAGGCAGTTCATACCATTTAAAAAACATTACAATACATTTACAGATTTCACAACACACTATTATTAACGTTAGCTCTCTGTGTACATCCAAGGGCCAGCCGTGCTGCCCTGTTCTGAGCCAATTGCAATTGTCCTCTAAGTTCTTTTTTGTGGCACCTGACCACACGACTGAACAGTAGTCCAGGTGTGACAAAACTAGGGCCTGTAGGACCTGCCTTGTTGATAGTGCTGTTAAGAAGGTAGAGCAGCGCTTTATTATGGGCATACTTCTCCCCATCTTAGCTACCGTTATATATGTTTTGACCATGACAGTTTACAATCCAGGGTTACTCCAAGCAGTTTAGTCACCTCAACTTGCTCAATTTCCACATTATTTATTACAAGATTTAGTTGAGGTTTAGTAAATGATTTGTCGCAAATACAATGCTTTTAGTTTTAGAAATATTTAGGACTAACTTATTCCTTGCCACCCACTCTGAAATTAACTGCAACTCTTTATTAAGTGTTGCAGTCATTTCAGTCGCTGTAGTAGCTGACATGTATAGTGTTGAGTCATCTGCATACATACACACCCTGGCTTTACTCAAAGCCAGTGGCATGTCATTAGTAAAGATTGAAAAATGTAATGGGCCTAGACAGCTTCCCTGTGGAATTCCTGATTCTACCTGGATTATGTTGGAGAGGCTTCCATTAAAGAACACCCTCTGTGTTCTGTTAGACCGGTAACTCTGTATTCACAATATAGCAGGTGGAGTAAAGCCATAACACACATGTTTTCCAGCAGCAGACTATGATCAATAATGTCAAAAGCTGCGCTGAAGTCTAACAAAACAGCCCCCACAATCTTTTTATCATCAATTTCTCTGTCAATCATCAGTCATTTGTGTAAGTGCTGTGCTTGTTGAATCTCCTTCTCTATAAGCATGCTGAAAGTGTGTTACTGTAAAATAGCATTGTATCTGGTCAAACACAATTTTTCCAATAGTTTACTAAGGGTTGGTAACATGCTAATTGGTCGGCTATTTGAGGCAGTAAATGGGGCTTTACTATTTTTGGGTAGCGGAATGACTTTTGCTTCCCTCCAAGCCTGGGGGCACACACATTCTATTAAGCTTAAATAGAAAATATGGCAAATAGGAGTGGCAATATCGTATGCTATTATCCTCAGTAATTTTCCATCCAAGTTGTCAGACCCCGGTGGCTTGTCATTGTTGATAGACAACAATCATTTCTTCAACTCTTCCACACTCACTTTACAGAATTCAAAATTACAATGCTTGTCTTTCATAATTTGGTCAGATATACTTGGATGTGTAGTGTCAGCAATTGTTGCTGGCATGTCATGCCTAAGTTTGCTAATCTTGCCAATGAAAAAAGTATAAAGTAGTTGGCAATATCAGTTGGTTTTGTGATGAATGAGGCATCTGATTCAATGAATGATGGAGCTGAGTTGAAGAAGCCGGATGTGGAGGTCCTGGGCTGGCATGGTTACATGTGGTCTGCGTTTGTGAGGCCGATTGGACGTGCTGCCAAATTCTCTAAAACGACGTTGGAGGCAGCTTATGGTAGAGAAATTAACATTAAATTATCTGGCAACAGCTCTGGTTGACATTCCTGCAGTCAGCATGCCAATTGCACATGTGGCATTGTGTTGTGTGACATTTTAGAGTAGCCTTTTATTATCCCCAGCACAAGGTGCACCTGTGTAATGATCATGCTGTTTAATCAGCTTCTTGATATGCCACACCTGTCAGGTGGATGGATTATCTTCAGGTGGATGGATTATCTTGGCAAAGGAGAAATGCTCACTAACAGGGATGTAAACATATTTGTGCATAACATTTGAGAGAAATAAGATTTTTGTGCGTATCGAACATTTCTGGGATCTTTTATTTCAGCACATGAAACATGGGACCAACACTTTACATGTTGCATTTTATATTTATGTTCAGTATAGTTCTCTAATGTACCATACCTATCCAAACCAGACCAATTGATTTGACCGTATTGTATGTGAAAACAAGAGTATTCATAAAATCCTTAGTCTCTCATTGATTTGAATCTGTTTGTATCACTTTTCAGCTGGAGCTGAATGAAGAGCTGTTCACACTCTTCACTGACCAGCTAAGCTCCCAGGCACCTCATTTCACCAAGTCCATGAAGTTTGCCAAGATGATGCTAACTGTGCTCACCAAGTATAACACGCATGTAGGTTATACCAATCAATCAAATGGATTTGTAAAGCCCTTTTTACATCAGCAGTTGTCGAAAAGAGCTGTACAGTAACCTGGCCTAGATCCTAAAGAGGAAGCAGAGGCACGTTGGTTATGAAAACCCCTTAAGTCCAGTCTACAACTGTAACTTAGTCTGTTTACTGACACACTCCTATTCTTGTCTGGTTGTATTTGTCCAGGTCACTATGGCTCACAAACACACTCTGTCCTGCTGCTTGTCCTCCAATGAGACATTCTTGAAGAAGTCCCTTCAAGCTTCCCTGAAGAGAATCAAACATTCATGAAATACTGTCTGAATCCCTATACCCTAATGAACTATTAAATGAATGATAATGCCTGGGAACATGGTAGGTTATTTTAAAGTCATTTTACTACAATAGTATGTCAGCTGTGTTTTTTTATTACAAGTGGGACTTTTGTTGTTTCATATTGATTTAAATGTCCAAATTCTGGAATTCTGCAAGAACTTACATAGTATACATAAGCATGTATGTATAAACAATGTTGCAAATGTCTGGAATGCGGTTTTAACCAATCAGCATTCAGGATTAGTCCCACCGGTTGTGTAAAAGCCAATATGCCCTTAACTATTGGTTACCTTTTGGAGAGTATAATGTCTGACTGTTTAAACTTTTATTTTGCTGTCAGAGAGGAAGGGAAAATAAAGATGGTACCACAGCATTCTCTTTAAGCCTCTATCAGATTTTCTTTGGTGGCATGATGGAAAAATATTTTAATATTTTCCACTACCAATATGGCTGAACTCCGTGTCCAGTTTATTTAGCGCAATTTCCGGGTAGACTTCCTTTCCAGCGCAGGGTGAAGAAGGTGAAACCGCCAATATGAGGTCAGTTCAAAATGAATTTATAAATCTCTTCTAATTATTATTATTTTATTTTTTGACAATTATTAAGGAATATATTTCTGTAAATCAGAACTTCAAAAATCGTCTAATGGATGGATTTACATAGTTACAGAGAACATTTTTAACTAACATCTGTGGCACATGATTTAAAAAAAATTTGGAATGTCAAATTTACCCAAGGACTTCTGGAGACACTTCTAACAATATAATTATAATTTCTTCTTTAAATCCTTGATTTAGTTAAATTAAATCTTATCTAATCGAATACATAAAGCAGTTTGATGATTTATTACTGTTAAAGCAACAATTGTTCAAGAGTCATGTGTCAACATACTGTATGTTAAACCATCTAATTATAGCCTGCTATGAGGGGGAGCACAAAGCTTTGCTTAAGTTTCTTTTAGCCTTGAAAAAATTAACTTCATAATACCTTGTGTTTTTTTTTTGTTGGGGGGGGGGGGGGGGGGGGGGGGTTGTGGTAAATAAATCCCTTGCTGCCCTATACTATAAATGTATGTAGTAATTTGTTGTTTGTCCTGGTTTTTTTCCCATTCACAGTAAGGTCTCCAGGGACACGTTATACGAGGCTGTTAGGGAGGTCCAGCAGGGCTCTCTGGCTAAGCCCAGAAAGTAAGACCACTGAGCATTACTGTGTCATTACAATAACAAAATATAAAGTGTAATAGTACTGTAATGGCAAATATTGCACATTATTGTATTTCTGTGATTTAGAGATATACCATAGCTGAATGACCTTGAATAGTCTTTCCTAAGTGTAAAAGTAATTGTATGACACTTAGCTAACAACATTTAGTATGTTTTTAAGGGGCAATCTGCAGTTGCTACATCCATTTTTGGGACTTATAAATAAATTATACAGCACCAGTAAAAGGTTTGGACACGCCTACTCATTCAAGAGTTTTTCATTTTTTACATTGTAGAATAATAGTGAAGAAATCAAAACTATGAAATAACACATATGGAATTATGTAGTAACCAAAAAAGTGTTAAACAAATCAAAATATATTTTATATTTGAGATTCATCAAATAGCCACCCTTTGCCTTGACAGCTTTGCACACTCTTGGCATTCTCTCAACCAGCTTCACCTGGAATGATTTTCCAACAGTCTTGGCGTTCCCACATATGCTGAGCACTTGTTGGCTGCTATTCCTTCACTCTGCCGTCCGACTCATCCCAAACCATCTCAATTGGGTTGAGGTCAGCGGATTGTAGAGGCCAGGTCATCTGATGCAGCACTCCATCACTCTCCTTCTTTGTAAAATAACCCTTACACAGCCTGGAGGTGTGTTGGGTCATTGTCTTGTTGAAAAACAAATGATAGTCCCACTACGCGCAAACAGATGGGATGGCGTAGCGCTGCAGAATGCTTTGGTAGCCATGCTGGTTAAGTGTGCCTTGAATTCTAAATAAATCACAGACAGTGTCACCAGCAAAGCACCCCCACACCATAACACCTCCTCCATGCTTTACGGTGGGAACTACACATGCAGAGATCATCCGTTCACCCACACCGCGTCTCACAAAGACACGGCAGTTGGAACCAAAAATCTCAAATTTTGACTCCAGACCAAAGGACAGATTTTCACCGGTCTTAATGTCCATTGTTCGTGTTTCTTGGCCCAAGCAGGTCTCTTCTTCTTATTGGTGTCCTTTAGTAGTGGTTTCTTTGCAGTAATTCGACCATGAAGGCCTGATTCACACAGTCCCCTCTGAACAGTTGATGTTGAAATGTGTCTGTGACTTGAACTCTGTGAATCATTTATTTGGGCTGCAATTTCTGAGGCTGGTAACTCTAATGAACTTATCCTCTGCAGCAGAGGTAACTCTAGGTCTTCCATTCCTGTGGCAGTCCTCATGAGAGCCAGTTTCGTCATAGCGCTTGATGGTTTTTGCGACTGCACTTAAAGAAACGTTCAAAGTTCTTGAAATGTTCCGTATTGACTGACCTTCACCTTAAAGTAATGATGGAATGTTATTTCTCTTTGCTTATTTGAGCTGTTCTTGCCATATTATGGACATGGTCTTTTACCAAATAGGGCTATCTTCTGTATAGCCTCAAAATGTGCTTAAAACTATAATTTTTATATCTTGGATGGTCAGCTCTGTTTATGAATTTAAGAGTGGTTACATTTCTCCAGGCCCACCCCTTAGCTTTTTTACCAAAACAGAGGCGGGGTATCTGCTTTATTGTTTAAACTACGGATTTCCCCTTTAAAGCCTTGATATGCATGACACATCTTTCAATTGTATCTTCTCTCTCTGCTCAGGTTTGTGGAGATGGTGGAACTACAGATCAGCCTGAAGAACTACGATCCCCAGAAGGACAAGCGTTTCTCTGGTACCGTCAGGTCTGGTCCCAGTCCTCTACTGTCTAACCCAACCTTCTCTCTGTCTGCTCCTTAACCCTAACACTGTTTGAAGAGTGAGAATCCACCTCTGTATGGCAAGTTGGCAACAAATTGGCCACATTCACAATCACAGCCTGTCTCTCAATAGTCTAACATGTCATCCTCTTTAACAAAATGGATCAAAACAGAATAGCAATGGCTTGTGATGAATCAGGAATTTTCTTTCACCTGTCCAGTTCTGAAGGAAAGAAGACAAGTAGAGGAAAGGAGGCCATTTTAGAGTATTGAGATGCACCCACAACCCCCAGGCGAAGTCCAGGTTGGGTAGGACAATTCATTGAAGAATTAATGTGTAATCTAACTGAGCCTGTACCACTTCAGGGGCAAGCAAAGCAGCCGGACCCCTACCCTGGGTCTTAAAATATGAGGGTAGGCTGAGGGTGAAATATTCCATGTCCCCAAGCCGACCATGGTGCTATGAAATATTGTACCAGTCGTTGAAGGTAGACCGTCTGACTGACTGTTTGGAAGCCAGCCAAGGTGGGTAAAGCTTATATGTTGAGTCTGTTGGAGGAGGCAGTGAGTCTGGTCCCAGATCTGTTTGTGCCGTCTTGAGAACTCCCAATATGACACAAACAGATCTGGGACCAGGCTAGAGGGAGGGTCAACTGCAGACGTTATCCAGTGAGGGTCAATGTTGTCTTTCTCTCTGTGTGTGTCTCTCTCTCTCCTCCCCCCTTCTTACCCCAGGCTGAAGACCCTGCCCAGGCCCAAGTTCTTAGGGGAGACCAGCAGCACTGTGATGAGGCTAAGGCTGCAGACTTGCCCCACATGGACATTGAAGCCCTGAAGAAACTCAACAAGAACAAGAAGCTTGTCAAGAAACTCTGTAGGGAGTGTTTCAATGTGCTTTGTGTTGTATATCAATATGAGTGTAACATCAATATTGCTACAGAGAGATGAGTGGTCATGACAACGTGACAATATGACTTGAATGTATTGTCACAAAGTAGTTTCCCAATACATACAAACATTGCCTAGACACGAGGGACACTTGTTGCTGCATAATTGCAGAAGGATGGGCAGCATATGAGATGTAGTAGGAAACGGTGCATACTCTGGCTTCTATAAGATTCTAGCTCCCTCTACAGAGTACATACCACACAACACCACACCTTGTCAAAAGGTATATTGTGACTAACCTCTTTTCTGTGTTTCTGTCTTTGAGCCAAGAAGTATGACGCATTCCTGGCGTCCGAGTCTCTGATCAAGCAGATCCCTCGTATCCCGGGTCCTGGCCTCAACAAGGCTGGCAAGTTCCCCTCGCTGCTCACACACAACGAGAACCTCAGCACCAAGGTGGACGAGGTCAAATTTCACCATCAAGTTTCAGATGAAGAAGGTAAATGGGCTTCACCATCCTCAGTCAATGGTTGTGTCCCGATTCTCTGGTCTTATCCCTGAAGCTCGAATCACTTTCCCTAATGGGTTTGAAGCATTGAATTGGCGTTAGCATGGGCTAGAGGGAGTAGTCAACGCTTTCCTTCCACCAGTCCATTCGTAAATCCAGGAGTGGGTGAACAAGTACACATTTCGGGGAGAATGGTGGAGAATCTCACTGATTGAGGTTGACAACACTCTTCTTATTGCAACACTTTTGGTTTTGTGCTAAACGTCCCTCCCTGTGTGTGTTCCAGGTACTGTGTCTGGCTGTGGCGGTGGGTCACATAAAGATGACAGAGGAGGAGCTGGTGTACAACATCCACCTGGCCATCAACTTCCTGGTCTCTCTGCTCAAGAAGAACTGGCAGAACGTACGTGCCCTCTACATCAAGAGCACCATGGGAAAACCTCAGCGCCTCTCCTAGTCTCTATTGTTCTCCACTAGAGTCTACTAGAGAATCACACTGCCCTGTGAATCAGGATCACCATGGGAAAACCCCAACGCCTCTCCTAGAGAACCAAATTAGCCTGGTCCCAGATCTGTTTGTGCTGTCTTGCCAACTCCTTTGGTTATTGTTGTGCCTTGAAATAGCTGTCAAACTGTCTTTCTTTTTTTCTATGAATAAGCCTGCCAAGATCCTACAATCTTCTGTCTTGTTTGTGTTCTAGTTGTGAACTTTTTCTCTAAGACACCTTTAATAAAGAGTGGACTTTAATAAACAGTGGACTTTAATAAACAGTGGACTTTAATAAAGAGTGGACTTTAATAAACAGTGGACTTTAATAAACAGTGGACTTCAATAAAGAGTGGACTTGAATAAACAGTAGACAAAAAATAAACAGTGGACTTTAATAGAGTGGACTTGAATAAATAGTGTGGTAGTGTAGATCTGAAAATATACAGCAGAAGCCATACACAACTTATCTGTGTCAATAACAGAAATGCATTAGCTTGACTAAACAACACGTCGTTTCAAGATGATTAGTGTAAGTAAGTAGGTGGGAGAGAGTCAGTCTTGGCGTCCAGATGTCCGTTTAGAACAGACAACAGACTGCTTCTTAACCTCCGGCTCTAACCAGGGCACAGCCAGCCCTGATGTATGTGATTTCGTAACATTACGCACGCACGCACGCACGCACGCACGCACGCACGCACACACACACACACACACACACACACACACACACACACAGTACCTGTCCTGGTCTCGTTCCCTGACTGACTGGATCTCATAG
This sequence comes from Coregonus lavaretus, assembly GCF_964263955.1. Classification (NCBI taxonomy): domain Eukaryota; kingdom Metazoa; phylum Chordata; class Actinopteri; order Salmoniformes; family Salmonidae; genus Coregonus; species Coregonus lavaretus. The sequence goes on from NC_140007.1 coordinate 41,330,558, forward strand.
TAGGATTAATGACATCCTGAGTGCAGTCCTCTGGAACTGACAGAGAGAGTGAAGAGATCTGATCTTGTTCTTGCCTACCTGATTATTTGCCCTGTATTCCACTTTCATATTTAGTCCAAGGGACAGGGAGTAGTTGATCAAATCACCTTGGTTGTCATTAGTAACCAGTCTGTATACACACACACACACACACAAGCATCTGCCTCTAACCCTAGGAAGCTCTTTGCCACCTTCTCCTCCCTGCTGAACCCCCCCCCCCCCTCCCCCTCTCTCTCTGTGGATGACTTCGTCAACCATTTTGAAAAGAAGGTTGACGACATCCGATCCTTGTTTGTTAAGTCAAATGACACTGCTGGTCCTGCCCTACCCTATGCTTTGACTTCTTTCTCCCCTCTCTCTCCAGATGAAATCTTGCGACTTGTGAAGGCCGGCCGCCCAACACCTGCCCGCTTGACCCTATTCCCTCCTCTCTTCTCCAGACCATTTCCGGAGACCTTCTCCCTTACCTCACCTCGCTCATCAACTCATCCTTGACCGCTGGCTATGTCCCTTCCGTCTTCAAGAGAGCGAGAGTTGCACCCCTTCTCAAAAAACCCACACTCGATCCCTCCGATGTCAACAACTACAGACCAGTATCCCTTCTTTCTTTTCTCTCCAAAACTCTTGAGCGTGCCGTCTTTAGCCAACAGACTGGAGAGGGGTCCAGCTCAGCCCAGTCACCGGAGCCAGACCTCTCTCCAGTCACCACCGGAGCCAGACCTCTCTCCAGTCACCACCGGAGCCAGACCCCTCTCCAGTCACCACCGGAGCCAGACCCCTCTCCAGTCTGTCCAGCACCCTGTCCACTCACAAGCCAAACGAAGTGGTCACCAAGAAAAACATCATCAGGTACAGTATATCATCTTGATCAACCATGATCAGTGGTACAATATTAACATGACAAAGGCACAGTAACACAACAAGGCATTGTCCAAACAAGGGGCTTGTTGTTGTATTCTACCATGACGCGTGTCTGTGGAAGTTCACCTTTGGATACTCTAATAAGGCACAGACATAAAGGCAAGGAAAGGGTGGAGAGAAAACAAAGTGGACTCACCAACCAACGCACCACTGGAATGTAAGTCACTTATAATGTAACAGTTACAGTATACCAAAGAGTTGTATGACTAACCCAAGATAGACCAGAGCCTGTCGTTTCCAATGGTAACAAATGAATCATAGTGGGTAGAACAAGCAAGGAGGTGGGCAGAGCCAAGCATGAGGTAGTGAGATCCTATTGGCGCGTTCTAGCATTTATTTGCATATTTCCGTGAGGGAACGCCTACTCTGTGAAGTTCGTGTGTGCAATAACTCAATTCACCCTTGCACTCCTTCTAAACAACGCAATATTTTACAACTTTGGCAAAGGGTAAAGTCTACAAAACGCAGTCTCTGTTACATATTCTAGTTTTGACAATTAGCAGAATGTTGGCCAAAATTCTTCTCCCACCGCCGGCCACTGGGCTTCTCTCATCACCATATTTGGTAGGGAGTGGCAACTCCAACCGGATGCTTCAAATTTATACATCCGGTGAAATATCTGGCTCATTGTTCAATCTGTGGCTATACTTTTTCCTCTGATGTCACTACTATGGAAGCATATTGCTGTCAAAATGTATGCGCAGACATATGCTTCCGTACTTTACTGCCATGAAGGCAACACCCAGCTTCTCTCTTTAGGTGTGGCCCTGTGTGCAAAGAGCGCCCCTTGGCACACTGGCTGTGGCACTGCCGTTGGGTTGTCCTCAGCGTGTATCTGTTAGTGCTCTGCTGTGGTACTACAGATCATCCTCTTCTGGCTCAGTCCTAAACGTCTGCTGTGAAAGACAAAGATCCTTTCTGGTGATGAGCTTCAACACTTCCTGAAGGAGACAGATAGACACAGCCCTTCCTGGTTCTGGCCCCTGGCTTCAGATTGGTCATTGAACAGCTTCACTCAATAAAACGTTCCTATTTCATGGAGTTGAAAGAATCTTCATGTCTCAATTCTGTGATTAATCAATTGAAGTATGACAATGTGTTAATTTGCATGTAGTGGCAGGAAGTAACATGCTTCCTGTTATCTTCTATTGCAAGCTGTCACATGGCGCATGCCTGAGTTTTAAAAGATGTTAATCATATTGTTATGAAGTTATTTTATACTGACTAGAAACAAGCACCTCTGCAAATGAATCTCTCTAAAAAGAAATGCCACTTGACGATCAGTCATATCAAGCCCTTTAATTATAAATATGGAAACGATATCAAAACGTGCACAATCAACTGGTTAGTACCACAACAAAACCGCAATGCAGTGAAAACCTCCAACACAATCATGCTTCAAACAAACCAATTAGAAACAAATGCATCTTAGGTTAATATATATTAATAGTTTAACAGGTTAACGTTCAGCTTATTTCATGTTATTGTTAGTGTACTACAGCTTACGGAGAAACAGCTTCTAGCATTTTCTAGTTCTATTTTCTAAATGATGTTAAAAATAACATAATACAATTATATTAAGGATTTTGTGATAGTTATGTTGTGCATATCCTGCTAATAGATAGAGAAGGAAAACAAAGATACTGTAGACATTCAATTAAAGAAAGAAATAATGATATTAGGAATGTTGCAGCTTTATTACTCCGAATGTAATCGATAAAGAAAGAAAACAAATATATAGAAATTCAATTAAAGAAAGAAATCACTATATTAAGAATGCCGTAACTTCATTTGGACCTTGTTGTGCCAGACACAAATAACTTTTACAGTAAGCTATCTTGAAATGTTATAGTCATTAACAAATTTATGAAACTTGTTACAAAAACATGTCATATTTAACCTGTAGAAAATAATCTAATTGAAATAATAATAACTTTATTTTTCAAATAAAATAAATAAATTGGCAAAGCGCGTTTTATAGAAATGTCAAACTTGCTTTACATAAAGCATTAGATAAAATAGTGCTAAAGCTAGATACTTATCATGGTACCCAACTACCCATGGAGCCAAGGTCTTCTTCTGCATTTTGTCGAGGACAGTTGTCCCTCACCAGGGACATATAATCTCACAGAGAGTCCATTGACTAAATAAATACAGACATACTCAATACTCTAGAGAAGGTCCTTCCCTCATCGTGTTTAGCATAGCTTACTGCAGTAGGGCAACTCCCCCGGGTTACAGCCAGAGCCATATACTGCATAGATATACATATAATATATATTATGTACCGTATACCGTTTATGGCTGTGGTTACACCTGGCTCTGGCTCAACGAACCACTGTACTGGAGTTCCATCTGCAGCCCTCTGAAGGACCAGCTTCTGATGGGGACCCTGAAACACAACAACAACACATTTCATTCATGTTCATTACATGTATATTTACACTTTACATTTTAGTCATTTAGCAGACGCTCTTATCCAGAGCGACTTACAGGAGCAGTTAGGGTTAAGTGCCTTGCTCAAGGGCACATTGACAGATTATTCACCTAGTCGGCTCGGAGATTCAAACCAGTGACCTTTCGGTTACTGGCCCAACGCTCTTAACCGCTAGGCTACCTGCCGCCCTACATTACATTCCTGTTCCTTTAGCTCGACATCTATCTGTTCTAATATCAATGGGAAATGCTAGTAATGCTATGGTCGTGAGTGTTAGGGGGCATCCTCACCTGCATGTAGGGTGGGAGGTGAGGGGATGTGGGGCTCTTCACTCTCAATGACCCCAGGCGCTCCAGGGAACCAGGGTGTGTCTTCTGGAACTGGTTCTGGAACTGGTTCCGCTGGTTCCAGGACTTGAGCTCTGACGCCATCTCCCTGGGCAGCACCCGGGCGGATTGGTTGGGGTACTCCCTCAGTGACGGGGTACGTACCAGGCGGGTGTAGGGGGGTGGAGGCTTCAGAACTCTCCTGGGGGATGACGGTGGGGGGCCTGCTGCCAGTATCTGTGCTGCTGCTGGGGGGGCCGGGAGGGGGACAGGTGAAGAACCCTCCCCAAGGGACTATCCAGGTCCTGTGGGGAAAGAGGGGAACAGGTGCCTTCCGCCGCCATTCTTCTTCTCAAGCTGGGAGAGGACTGGTGCTTGGTGTTACTCTTGTAAAAGCTGGGGCTGTTGGAGCCATTCAACGCAGGGCTGGTCGGACTTTGGGCTCTGTAGTGGAAGCCATAGGGAGGAGGGCAGAGCTTGGGGATCTCGGTGGATGCGGGGCCCTCCCTGTCTTTGTGATTATCTTTATCCCTGTCCCGGCTGGGGGGGCTGGTGTAGGAGGGGAGAGAGTGTTCAGAGCTGCTGTCCTCAGAGCTGGACTGGTACAGCCGCTAAGGGGGCTGGTGTAGGAGGGGAGAGAGTGTTCAGAGCTGCTGTGCTCAGAGCTGGACTGGTACAGCCGCTGGTGGGCATACTGTGGAGACCGAACCAGGAACTCTGGCCGTCGGCGTGGCAACCTGGCTCGCCCACGTCCCTCACCCAGGTCATGAGTGACTGACTTCTGGGAAGCCTGAGAAGTGGAAAAAAGACAGGGGAGAGAAAAGTGAGCTACTGTCTCCCTATATTGTGCAATTAATACAGCAACTTCATTATTAAACGTGATCTAGTCTAGTCAATGTATTTTATCAATATAATTTATTACACACCCACAACAATAGACACACAAAACACAATAAAGGTAATCAACACAGTCTACGGTTTTGACAATCTGTGTTATGGTGTTGGCGTTCTGTGTTATGGTGTCATCATTCTGTGTAACGGTGGTGACGTTGCGAAGCGTTGGTTGGTTACCTGAAGGACTGGGAGTACTGTCTGCGTACATGCAGCTCTGGAGTAGAGGGGGCGCTGGAGGAGTTGGTCTGTCCATGTCTCAGAGCCATGTTCTTAATGGAGGGGAAGTGGGAGGGCAGGACTCTGCTGTCTGCAGGGAACACTGGGGTCCCTACTGGGGTGCTGCTCAGAGAAACAGGGAGGGAGAGAGGGGGGGGGGGGGGGGGCAGGGCAGGAGTTAGACAACTGCTAGAGTAGTACAGTTTATGTAGTCAAAAGCAAATCTATTTGTATGGGGTTCTGGGCAGAATAAATATTATAGAAGTAAAGTAGGACCTGCAAACTCAGTTGCTCCACCTTTATTAGTTAACAGAATTCTGATCCAAAAAGGATGTGGACTCTTACCTGGGCCTGCTGCTGCAGACAGAGAGGGGTGTGTTAGGTTTCAGATAGGGCTGGTCCAGATTAGACTCCCTCCAGGGGGAGTTCTGGATGGGGGAGCGCTCAGGAAACTTCACACTGCAGCTGGAGCCCATCCTGGAGCCCTGGGTCTGGGTCTGCTCCACACTGCAGCTGGAGCCGAGACTGGAGCCCTGGGTCTGGGTCTGCTCCACACTGCAGCTGGAGCCCATCCTGGAGCCCTGGGTCTGGGTCTGCTCCACACTGCAGCTGGAGCCGAGACTGGAGCCCTGGGTCTGGGTCTGCTCCACACTGCAGCTGGAGCCCATCCTGGAGCCCTGGGTCTGGGTCTGCTCCACACTGCAGCTGGAGCCCATCCTGGAGCCCTGGGTCTGGGTCTGCTCCACACTGCAGCTGGAGCCCATCCTGGAGCCCTGGGTCTGGGTCTGCTCCACACTGCAGCTGGAGCCGAGGCTCTGGCTCTGGGTCTGGGTCTGCTCCACACTGCAGCTGGAGCCGAGACTGGAGCCCTGGGTCTGGGTCTGCTCCACACTGCAGCTGGAGCCGAGGCTCTGGCTCTGGGTCTGCTCCACACTGCAGCTGGAGCCGAGGCTCTGGCTCTGGGCTGAGGTGTGATGGAGACTGCCCTGGGAGGAGGAGGACTGGAGGGACAGGGAGCCCAAAGAGGACTGTAGGAGAGGGTCTACAGACGATGAGGAAGAGAGAGAGTCTATGGATAGACAGAGGAGACACAATACAAAGGGTCAGACATGATGACACTTTGGTATAGTTGAATTGCATTGGCATTTCTACTGTGTTAGTTGATAACTCACCATCGTCCAGGGCCACTGCATCAGACAGGGAGCTGTCGTCAGACATGCACAGATCTGGGGACAGAAATAAAATAAGGCTTATTTAAGACTTCATTCAATTAGGGGAAGGGGTTGTGGAAATTATCAACATTGCAGTGTAATTCTTATGACATGTACTGCTTATGTGATTCAATAACTAAACAATTGTGAGGAAAAAAAAACTCCAACCTCCATCAGACTGAGTGAGAATATAACCAGAAACCGTACAGTATGAAGATAGACATAGCCTTAATGGCCATGTACTCTTATAATCTCCATGTACTCTTATAATCTCCATGTACTCTTATAATCTCCATGTACTCTTATAATCTCCATGTACTCTTATAATCTCCATGTACTCTTATAATCTCCATGTACTCTTATAATCTCCATATAACTCGTATAATCTCTTATAATCCCCACTGGCCACCCCTCGGAGCCTGGTTCCTCTCTAGGTTTCTTCAAAGGTTTCTGCCTTTCTAGGGAGTTTTTCCTAGCCACCATGCTTCTACATCTGCATTGCTTGCTGTTTGGGGTTTTAGGCTGGGTTTCTGTATAAGCACTTTGTGACAACTGCTGATGTAAAAAGGGCTTTATAAATACATTTGATGTGCAGAAACTGCTTCTCCAATAGAAATCCCTGATCATGCTTAGGTGATGTCATGGAGACGTTGGTTAGCTAAGCTCATGATTAGAAACATGTAATTGGGTCTAACAGTCCAATAAAAATAGTAGCTGAAATACTTTTTCAGTATATCCTGTTCACAGGAGGCTGCTGAGGGGAGGACGGCTCATAATAATGGCTGGAATGAAGTCAATGGAATGGCATCAAACACATGGAAACTGTGTGTTTGATGTGTTAGATACCATTCCAGTTATTCCATTCCAGCCATTACTATGAGCCGTCTTCCCCAACTAAGGTGCCACCGGCCGCCTGTGATCCTGTTACTATCATCCGTAAAATATCTGTATAAATTAATTGGTCCCAATTAAGCATGAACGACAGTACTATAAAAATCTAAGGCACAAGGTGTCAGTTTGTCACTTTCACGAGGTTGGAGTAATACCATGTTCAACTACTTAAGACATTGGCTCCAATCTAGGTTGTGCCTTTACATTTTGAGAAAATTAACAACTAAGGAATAATTTCTAACTTCTTACTTCTTTCATTGACTTCTCAAACCTCAAACCCGGGCTTGGTCTGCTTAGTCTGCTTCGCAAGCGTTCCCAGAAGTATCGCGATGTTGTGCCTCTGGGTTTAGAAACTCTGTGATACTGTATAACCTAAGCTCCCTGCAGACTGCAGAGCCCAATGTGGCCAGATGGTGGCAGCAGTAGCACAGGCACAGCACTCACTGTGTTTGGCTGTGTTGTTCTTCTTGTTGGTCGGTGGAGAGGAGCAATCGTTCCTGATCCTGTGCTGAAACACAGCTTCCTGGAGATCCTTGACTTTCCTCTCTTCCCTGTTACACTGCTGCAGCCTGCTCTTCTTCTGTGGTTTGGACAGGTGCTCCTCCACTGAGAGTCTACGAGCCGCTTCAACGATCTGGAGCTGCAAGGCCAGGTCTGTCTCTAAGGAGTGAAGCTCTGAATCCTGAGGGAGAGAAAGTATTTATTTTTTTTCAGTTTAGAAGAATAACCATTAATTATCAATTTAATAGCCTTCTTGATTGAGCTGGGTTTAAGTAAGTAAATACTGTATTCTGTGTTCAAATCGCTCTTATCAGATATGCACTTTGCCTTTGCTTATAGGCTTTACAACATATTGTTAGGAAAAACTCCTGACCCTACCGATTACCAATACTGTGTAATATAGGAAGTGTAAAGGGTGACCGTGGGAAGGGTTCATATTGGTCTGTACCTCTCCATCCTGGTAGATGAGACTGTGGTCCAGTTTAAAGGTAGCTCCTATTCTCCTGCGGACACGAGGGGGCTTCTCATCAGGAAGTAGAGGGTAGTCTGAAGACAGCTTACCTGTCAGCTCCTGTAAAATAAATACAATCCAAAGTCAAATGAAGTCGTTTCTAAACATACCCCTAAGAGATTACTGCTGAAAGAGCAGTCTGTAACTCTGTTACTGCTGAAAGAGCAGTCTGTAACTTCTCTGAACCATTTGTATGTATTTATGAGTCTCAGGTCTCCTACACGTCACAAGACTATGTTAGCCCACTGAACTACAGCCTAGGCATTACCTCAGGGAGCTAACATAAGTCTTCAGGTCTCAGGCTAGGTTAGACAGTCACAGCCTCCCTGATGCACCCCAAAAAAATAGAATATATACAGTTGAAGTCGGAAGTTTACATACACTTAGATTGGAGTCATTAAAACTCATTTTTCAACCACTCCACACATTTATTGTTAACAAACTATCGTTTTGGCAAGTCTGTTAGGACATCTACTTTGTGCATGACACAAGTAATCTTTCCAACAATTGTTTACAGACAGATTATTTATTATTTCACTATAATATCACAACTCCAGTGGGTCAGAAGTTTACATACACTAAGTTGACTGTGCCTTTAAACAGCTTGGAAAATTCCATAAAATGATGTCATGGCTTTAGAAGCTTCTGATAGGCTAATTGACATCATTTGAGTCTATTGGAGGTGTACCTGTGGATGTATTTGAAGGCCTACCTTCAAACTCAGTGCCTCTTTGCTTGACATCATGGGAAAATCCAAAGAAATCAGCCAAGACCTCAGAAAAAAAATTGTAGACCTCCACAAGTCTGGTTCATCCTTAGGAGCAATTTCCAAACGCCTGAAGGTACCACGTTCATCTGTACAAACAATAGTACGCAAGTATAAACACCATGGGACCACGCAGCCGTCATACCGCTCAGGAAGGAGACGCGTTCTGTCTCCTAGACATGAATGTACTTTTGTGCGAAAAGTGCAAATCAATCCCAGAACAACAGCAAAGGACCTTGTGAAGACGCTGGAAGAAACAGGTACAAAAGTATCTATATCCACAGTAAAACGAGTCCTATATGGACATTACCTGAAAGGCCGCTCAGCAAGGAAGAAGCCACTGCTCCAAAACCGCCATAAAAAAGCCAGACTACGGTTTGCAACTGCACATGGGGACAAAGATCATCATATTTTTGGAGAAATGTCCTCTGGTCTGATGAAACAAAAATATAACTGTTTGGCCATAATGACCATTGTTATGTTTGGTGGAAAAAGGGGAGAATTTGCAAGCCGAAGAACAACATCCCAACTGTGAAGCACGGGGTGGCAGCATCATGCTGTGGTGGTGCTTTTCTGCAGGAGGGACTGGTGCACTTCACAAAATAGATGGCATCATGAGGAAGGAAAATGATGTGGATATATTGAAGCAACATCTCAAGACATCAGTCAGGAAGTTAAAGCTTGGTTGCAAATGGGTCTTCCAAATGGACAATGACCCCAAGCATACTTCCAAAGTTGTGGCAAAATGGCTTAAGGACAACAAAGTCAAGGTATTGGAGTGGCCATCACAAAGCCTTGCCCTCAATCCTATAGAACATTTGTGGGCAGAACTATAAAAGTTTGTGCGAGCCAGGAGGCCAACAAACCTGACTCAGTTACACCAGCTCTGTCAGGAGGAATGGGTCAAAATTCACCCAACTTATTGTGGGAAGCTTGTGGAAGGCTACCTGAAACGTTTGACCCAAGTTAAACAATTTAAAGGAAATGCTACCAAATACTAATTGAGTGTATGTAAACGTCTGACCCACTGGGAATGTGATGAAAGAAATAAAAGCTGAAATAAATAATTCTCTCTACTATTATTCTGACATTTCACATTCTTAAAATAAAGTGCTGATCCTAACTGACCTAAGACATGTCATTTTTTACTAGGTTTAAATGTCAGGAATTGTGAAAAACTGAGTTTAAATGTATTTGGCTAATGTGTATGTAAACATCCGACTTCAACTGTATATATCTCAACAACGGTATAGATATGCATAAATACAACAGTGTGACTACTCACAGCCTCTCTAATGCAGAGCTTCTTGAGGTCTACTAGCAGCTCCTCTAGAACCTGCTGCTTCAGCCTCATGACCCGGGTGTGGGTGGTCAGGTCCTTTCCCGGCGACGTGGAGCTGTCGGGACCTGAGATTATGTTAATGGGGCTTTTTCCACAGAGCACAGGCCTCATGCAGGCATCACATTTGGAGCTTTTATCACAGAATTAACAGATTAATAGATTATAGATATTTCAGCTAGCTACCCTACTATCAATAAACTTCTAGCTCCTGAATTTATCCCTGAAGTTCAATATTTGATACGATAGATTTAGGTCTTAGCATTAGTAATACGTTCTGTGCTTTCCGTAAGGATTTATATCTGAACCTAGAATGGATCTAAAGCTTTCAAATGTATGGTTCAGCATTGTTGATGTGTTAAGCTCTTACCAGAGTTGAGAATGATCCCAGTGTCCGTGTCACTGACCTCTTTATCCACCATGGCTGTTGGAAGGCCTTTTCACAGTGTTAAAACAACACCTGTTGGAAAAAGAGAGAAATAATTCAATCAGATTTATTAAATCATCATTATTCACTAGAAAACATATCCAATGTTATGATCACTCAGGAAAGGGGAACATTGCTTCACCTAAAAAATATCAGTTTCCATTCCTGATGCTGAATGTCTCTTTTAATACTGATCCACTCCCTACTAGCTACCCCCTCCTCCTCCTCCTCCTCCTCCTCCTCATATCTCTCCCCCACCTCCTTTCCTCATCTCCCTCTTCCTCCTCTTCTTCCTCCTCCTCCTCCTCTTCCTCATCCTCCTCCTCCTCCTCTTCTTCCTCTTCTTCCTCCTCCTCCTATCTCTTCCCTCTCCTCCTTTCCTCTTCCTCCTCCTCTTCCTCCTCCTCCTCTTCCTCATCCTCCTTTCCTCCTCCTCCTCCTCCTCCTTTTCCTCTTCCTCCTCTTCCTCCTCCTTTCCTCCTCCTCCTCCTCTTCCTCCTCCTCTTCCTCCTCTTCCTTCCCTCTCCTCCTTTCCCTTCTCCCTCCTGCCCTGTTCTCCCATCACAATAGACAGCAGCCCCCATGCTTGACTCGGCACATGTGGGATGGGACCAGGGGTTAATCCGAAACCGGACTCTATGGCAACAGTCACAGTGCGCACCGCTGTTCTCCGAAGGGAGTGTGTGTGTGTGTTGCCATTAGGAATGTCAGAAGGCGTTTAAAGGGACGCACCGTCGCACCCCAAAAAAGAGAACAGGAAAGCAGATGGCTTCAGGGCAAGGGAATTACACCTCTCATGGACTTCACCTGTTCCCCCCTCCCAGAGTCACACACACACACACACACTCTCACACACTCTCACACACACACACACACTCCGACAGCTCTCCTTTCAACCAGTGTCCAGAGAAACAACCCTCGAGGGGCTTTTGAAGTGGAACAATATCTCAATGCTGAGCCTGTCTCTGTAGCATCAGCCAGCTCACATAAAGACACTGAAGATTCATGATATAGCACATCTAGGATTTCACTTACACATTCTCACACTGTTGAACACATAAACAATGTTTATGGTCCATTCTATTGTGTGTGTGTGTGTGTGTGTTCCCCAGGATAAATAACTGAGAGAAACCGGTAAATTATAATACATTATTTATATGAACAGCATGGCGTGAAATGGAACTGTTAAATTATATGCAATGTCTAAATCTGGCTTCTCTACATCCTCTGCATGATGAATCAACGCTCAGGGTGGGGACAGACAGTCCATCTCAGTAGGAGCGCAGTTCACAATGCATATAGACCTACGTATCATCTCACCATTGTAACTTTTTTTCTTGTGACAGGTAGGCCTACATTTGCTGCAGCATATCCTATGGTACAGTAATATAAAGACCGAATGCACGTCTAATTTACCCATCTCCATCTGGCTTTCAGGGGTCAACTTGTTTTTTAATTGAAAAGATTTCTTAATTTTTTTATTGCAGCTGCAGAGTTTTGAAACAGCCTAGCACTCTCTCACAGGTCTTTCTCTCTCCATCAGTTCCATTCAAATTGCATCCAAAATAGATAATCCTGTTCTAGATTGATATATAGCCCTATATATAGATGTCCTAGCCTACCTCTTTCAGGTAATACATTCAATGCAGTATTAGTCTTATATTTAGCTAATTAATTATGGGTTATGCGTAATATCCACTCCAATTTGCATACCGTCCCAACAGATCCACAGATGATGCAATCTCTATTGCGCTCCACACTGCCCTTTCACACCTGGACAAAAGGAACACCTTTGTGAGAATGCTATTCATTGACTACAGCTCAGCGTTCAACACCATAGTGCCCTCCAAGCTCATCACTAAGCTAAGGACCCTGGGACTAAACACCTTCTGCAACTGGATCCTGGACTTCCTGACGGGCCGCCCCCAGGTGGTAAGGGTAGGTAACAACACATCCACCACGCTGATCCTCAACACAGGGGCCCCTCAGGGGTGCGTGCTCAGTCCCCTCCTGTACTCCCTGTTCACTCATGACTGCATGGCCAGGCACGACTCCAACACCATCATTAAGTTTGCCGATGACACAACAGTGGTAGGCCTGATCACCGACAACGACGAGACAGGCTATAGGGAGGAGGTCAGAGACGTGGCCGTGTGGTGCCAGGACAACAACCTCTCCCTCAACGTGATCAAGACAAAGGAGATGATTGTGGACTACAGGAAAAAGAAGAGGACCGAGCATGCCCCCATTCACATCGACAGGGCTGTAGTGGAGCAGGTTGAGAGCTTCAAGTTCCTTGGTGTCCACATCACCAACAAACTAACATGGTCCAAGCACACCAAGACAGTCGTGAAGAGGGCACAACAACACCTATTCCCCCTAAGGAGACTGAAAAGATTTGGCATGGGTCCTCAGATCCTCAAAAGGTTCTACAGCTGCACCATCGAGAGCATCCTGACTGGTTGCATCACTGCCTGGGATGGCAACTGCTCGGTCTCCGACCACAAGGCACTACAGAGGGTAGTGTGTACGGCCCAGTACATCACTGAGGCCAAGCTTCCTGCCATCCAGGACCTCTATACCAGGCGGTGTCAGAGGAAGGCCCTAAAAATTGCCACCCTAGTCATAGACTGTTCTCTCTGCTACCGCACGGCAAGCGGTACCGGAGCGCCAAGTCTAGGTCCAAGAGGCTTCTAAACAGCTTCTACCCCCAAGCCATAAGACTCCTGAACATCTAATCAAATGGCTACCCAGACTATCTGCATTGCCCCCCCACCCCCTCTTTTACCCTGCTGCTACTCTCTGTTTATTATTATTATTCATGCATAGTCACTTTAATAACTCTACCTAATGTACATATTACCTCAATTACCTCGACTAACCAGTGCCCACGCACATTGACTCGGTACCGGTACCCCCTGTATATAACCTCGCTATTGTTATTTTTACTGCTGCTCTTTAATTATTTGTTACTTTTATTTCGTATTATTTTATATTGTATTTTTTTGTGATTTTTTAGGTGTATTCTTTCTTAAAACTGCATTGTTGGTTAAGGGCTTGTAAGTAAGCATTTCACTGTAAGGCTACACCTGTTGTATTCGGCGCATGTGACAAATAACATTTTATTTTATTTGATAATAAGCTTCTAACTTATAGCCTCTGTCTCTGGTGCAGTACGCAAGCACCTGTGCTCCGCTGGCCTCTCTCCTTAAAAAAACGCTCCTTAGCTCTTATAGTCCAATGCAGGAAAAGCTAGACTTGAATAGCTTGCTGGACATTTTTCTGTTTTTGCATTTCTTATACCAATAGAGTATTCGAAGACAGCAGCCAATAGAACTCACGGGTAGTTTGAAAGAAGAGCGAACGCGCGATGGCAGTAGGCTATAGCAGTTATTTATTCAGACCCATAACCATTCAATCTTCGTGAAGAGAACTGAAAGCCTTCTGCATCTAATTCTACAATGATGAAGATAAGAACAACAAAACTTATTTCATTTCAGTTTAAACTGTTGAAAGCGAGGAATGAATGAAGCAACAATATAGAGAGAAAGATGAGGTAGGCTAATAACATTAGGGGAAATATTATGAAAGGTATATACAGTTGAAGTCGGACGTTTACATACACCTTAGCCAAATACATTTAAACTCAGTTTTTTACAATTCCTGACATTTAATCCTAGTAAAAATTCCCTGTTTTAGGTCAGTTAGGATCACCACTTTATTTTAAGAATGTGAAATGTCAGAATAATAGTAGAGAGAATGATTTATTTCAGCTTTTATTTCTTTCATCACATTCCCAGTGGGTCAGAAGTTTACATACACTCAATTAGTATTTGGTAGCATTACCTTTAAATTGTTTAACTTGGGTCAAACGTTTCAGGTAGCCTTCCACAAGCTTCCCACAATAAGTTGGGTGAATTTTGGCCCATTCCTCCTGACAGAGCTGGTGTAACTGAGTCAGGTTTGTAGGCCTCCTTGCTCAAACACGCTTTTTCAGTTCTGCCCACACATTTTCTATAGGATCGAGGTCAGGGCTTTGTGATGGCCACTCCAATACCTTGACTTTGTTGTCCTTAAGCCATTTTGCCACAACTTTGGAAGTATGCTTGGGGTCATTGTCCATTTGGAAGACCCATTTGCGACCAAGCTTTAACTTCCTGACTGATGTCTTGAGATGTTGCTTCAATATATCCACATAATTTTCCTTCCTCATGATGCCATCTATTTTGTTAAGTGCACCAGTCCCTCCTGCAGCAAAGCACCCCCACAGCATGATGCTGCCAGCCCTGTGGTTCACGGTTGGGATGGTGTTCTTCGGCTTGCAAACATCCCCCTTTTTCCTCCAACATAACGATGGTCATTATGGCAAAACAGTTCTATTTTTGTTTCATCAGACCAGAGGACATTTCTCAAAAAAGTACAATCTTTGTCCCCATGTGCAGTTGCAAACTGTAGTCTGGCTTTTTTATGGCGGTTTTGGAGCAGTGGCTTCCTCCTTGCTGAGCGGCCTTTCAGGTAATGTCGATATAGGACTCGTTTTACTGTGGATATAGATACGTTTGTACCTGTTTCCTCCAGCATCTTCACAAGGACCTTTGCTGTTGTTCTGGGATTGATTTGCACTTTTCGCACAAAAGTACGTTCATCTCTAGGAGACAGAACGTGTCTCCTTCCTGAGTGGTATGATGGCTGCGTGGTCCCATGTTGTTTATACTTTCGCACTATTGTTTGTACAGATGAACGTGGTACCTTCAGGCGTTTGGAAATTGCTCCCAAGGATGAACCAGACTTGTGGAGGTCTACAATTTTTTTTCTGAGGTCTTGGCTGATTTCTTTGGATTTTCCCATGATGTCAAGCAAAGAGGCACTGAGTTTGAAGGTAGGCCTTGAAATACATCCACAGGTACACCTCCAATTGACTCAAATTATGTCAATTAGCCAATCAGAAGCTTCTAAAGCCATGACGTCATTTTCTGGAATTTTCCAAGCTGTTTAAAGGCACAGTCAACTTAGTGTATGTAAACTTCTGACCCACTGGAATTGTGATACAGTGAATTATAAGTGAAATAATCTGTCTGTAAACAATTGTTGGAAAAATTACTTGTGTCATGCACAAAGTAGATGTCCTAACCGACTTGCCAAACTATAGTTTGTTAACAAGAAATTTGTGGAGTGGTTGAAAAACTAGTTTTAATGACTCCAACCTAAGTGTATGTAAACTTCTTTCATGTAGCTCACGTCTCTACACATTCAGGTCATGTTGGAACTCATGTAGCTCACGTCTCTACACGTTCAGGTCATGTAGCCTTAGCCGCTGTGGGTTACCAAGCCCAAGTAATCCACTGTATTTTTTTTTGTGATCCAATTTAATCATTTAGCAGACGCTCTTATCCAGAGCGACTTACAGTTAGTGAGTGCATACATTTTTTATACTGGCCCCCCGTGGGAAACAAACCCACAACCCTTGCGTTGCAAGCGCCATGCTCTACCAACTGAGCTACAGGAGGGCCAAGGGCCACTGGTCCTATCTAGAGCAGTGATGCTTAGAGATGGGTATCAGGCCTGTTCCTGTAGGGATGGGGAGGACACTCCACTGGTCCTATCTAGAGCAGTGATGTTTAGAGATGGGTATCGGGCCTGTTCCTGTAGGGATGGGGAGGACACATCACCCTGTGAGCGTCCCAAATAGCACCCTTTTCCCTTTATAGTGCACTACTTTTGACCAGGGCCCATATCGTCTATACAGAGAATAGGGTGCCATGTATGAGAAACCCCTGGCCATGATGTTATTGTGTTGAATCCCACTGGCTGAGTCGGCCCATATTGGCCCATCCTCTTCCCATTCAGCATAGTAACTCATATCTGTAGTCTACTGTGAACCCACCACTGCTGGCTGAAAACACAGAGGCAAACAAATCCCCTGAATTTGTTTTACAGTTTAGTCATTTAGCAGATGCTTTATCCAGTGTGACTTACAGGAGGAGGAGAGGGGAAAGGAACAGAGCTGAGTGGCTGAGGTAGGGGCCTACACTGAGACAGTGGAAAGGATTCAGGACCTTTCTATAAGTTGTAAACCTATGCCAAGACAAACATCATTTGCCATAATGTCTTCATACTGTGTATGAGCGTGGAGAATGTGGGCAACACATCAGAACTTTTCTGTAACTTGTAGCTAATTGCCAAGACATTGACATCATCATATTAACATTACACATAACCATAGCCTTCATACTGTGTATGAGTATGATTGTTGAAAACAGAGGAAAGGACTGAGGAAAAAATCAACAAATCACTTCATTGGGTCAAGAACACACCTTCTCCTTGGAGTGTGCCATCCCTGCAGCCTCTGCAATGGATTAGTTCACTGAGATGGGCGTGAATAAGACAGGTGTCTCGTTTGACATAATATACAGTCGTTGTCCTGTTTTTGCTTTGTCATTATGGGGTATTGTGTGTAGATTGATGAGGACATAAAAAAATATAAATAAATTAGAATAAGGCTGTAACGTAACAAAATGTGGAAAAAGTCAAGGGGTCTAAGCACTTTCTGAAATCACTGTGTATATATATATATTCCTGTAGTATTACTGTTACCTTACGCTCCACCCTACAGTACAGACCCTGGCTTCATTGCTGTTGTCATAACAAGCTAATTACCCCAAAGTCCTGTGATGATCAGTGATTACAGCAAACAGCGACAGATATCTAAGGATGGCTTCTCATGATCACTGCTTTCTGTTACACCCATCCTAACTAAACATCTAACAGGAAATGGTTTGTTTATAGGAGGAGATGATGATGCGGATTCACTGTCTGTCTCCCAGACTTCCCCTGTTACCCACCACCTAGTCCCGTGAGCCTTTGAGAGTGTGTGTGCGCTTTTGGGAATTGTGATCTTTTGGAATGTAGCCCACCACCACCACCACCACAACACCACCACCACCACCACCACAACAACACCACCACCACCACCACAACAACACCACCACCACAACAACAACACCACCACCACCACAACAACACCACCACCACCACAACAACACCACCACCACCACAACAACACCACCACCACCACAACACCACCACCACCACAACAACACCACAACACCACCACCACAACAACACCACCACCACCACCACAACACCACCACCACAACACCACCACCACCACAACCACCACCACAACAACACCACCACCACCACCACAACACCACCACCACAACAACACCACCACCACCACCACAACACCACCACCACAACAACACCACCACCACCACAACACCACCACCACAACAACACCACCACCACCACCACAACACCACCACCACAACAACACCACCACCACCACCACAACACCACCACCACCACCATCGTCATTACCACTGAGGTCAGGTCTAGGGTGCTGGAATTACCAACGGGGCTAGCTACCCTAGGAAACAGTGAGGTGTGTGTGTGTGCATGTGTGTGTTCAGCGTTCTGTGTGTGTGAGTGTGTGTGTGAGTGTGTGTGTGTGTGTGTGTGTGTGTGTGTGTGTGTGTGTGTGTGTGTGTGTGTGTGTGTGTGTGTGTGTGTGTGTGTGTGTGTGTGTGTGTGTGTGTGTGTGTGTGTGTGTGTGTGTGTGTGTGTGTGTGTGAGTTCAACTGAAACCAAACCAAGGCCTATGTGAAGCCTGTAATTAAGATTCTCTAGTGAATGCTGATACTATGAAAGAACACTAAATGACTTTACAGCATGCCTGATTTCAGAGGCTGGTCAATAGCAAAATGGATTCATTCTGTTCTGTCTGTATAGATACAACATGGTCTGCTGGAGTGGAGGAGAGGGAAAGGGATTCAATGTGGGGGACTAGTGAGTGAGTGAGTGAGTGAGTGAGTGAGTGAGTGAGTGAGTGAGTGAGTGAGTGAGTGAGTGAGTGAGTGAGTGAGTGAGTGAGTGAGTGAGTGAAAGAGTGAATGAGAGAATGAGTGATTTCGGAGCAGTTTTATACACACACTCTCTTTCTTTGATCATCTTCTAGACCAACAGTCCTGTAAAGTCAAAACATGTATCCATCAACATAGTGGTAAAACAATGGGCAGAGATGGGAGAGAAGAACATCTGAAATTCCACAACCACAACCATAGAATTAGAATGAATAGAATGGGCATTCTAAAGTCATTCATTCTAATTCTATGACCACACCAGCATGTAAAGAATGAATCAACACAGCGATGAGTGATCATCATTAATTTAAATGAAACTCCAATGCCAAGCCAAATCCCATCTATATTAGCAAGATGTTTCCTATGTCAACTTCCATTATCAGAGGCTTCGTTTTCCAACGGACACAGGAATAAACTAGCAGTAATGAGCAATTTGCAGACCATTAGGTCCTTTTGACTCGTCTTCCTGTGTTAAAGAGCCTTCAACATGTGACAGGATATACTGATGATTGTATCACTAAGATGACTAGCGTGTTGTATAAACTCAACACTCTCACTGAGTTATATGTTAGGACTAATGCAGGTTTAATTCTGGGTCTAAGAGGTCAACTTTTAGCAACGCTCATATGACTCACCGTTAATCAGACAAATAATAGCCATGTAAAATAACAGGACTTCTGAGAGTTGCTCATCTAATGTCTGTAAAATATTTGATGTCTGAATAAAATAATACTTTTCAGATAAATCTGAGTTGAAAAGTCATACTCATCAATTGAAACTTTGTATCAGTTGTCCTGTTGGAACGTCTATATGCATTCATCTGATTATGATACGGTAACTTTCCATAGTTTTCAACTGTCTACATTGTTACACTGTAACAATCTGACTGTACACTCAGTTACTATAACTGTATTCTCACTGTGCCATATAACAATACGTTTATAAAATTGGATTTTTTTTTTTACCTTTTAAAAGCGTTGGTCCAGCAATCCTGAGAACTTCACCACAGCATCTCGTTGAAGAAATGTGGTGAGTCTATCTCGAGTCAGATGTGTTTTGGATATTGGGGGCGTTCCGTTCTATGGTGGGACGTCTGTCCTCGGATCAAACCATTCTCTGGAAAGAGAGAGAAGCGTGCTGCGGAAGTTAGTTAGAATTGTCACATATGTTTTTATTTGACGGGGTATAGTTTCTGGACGAGTTTTTGAAAGAATAGCAAAGTAAATGTAACTTCATGTTGGATAATTATTCCTAACGTTTTCACTCGAGAGCATTTTTCTTTTCTGCAGACACGCTATGCCCCATTGACACAGACATGATATGTTATATGTCAGAAAGGGGTGATCGAGAAGAATAGCTGGAGAAAATAAAAGTTAGTGGGAGAGGCAGAGACGAGTGCCGGTGGACAGCTGGCTGGTAGGAGTGTGTGATGGAGCATGCCTCTTGAATAATACAATGACATACAGTTCAAATGCGTGACATGCATCCACAATTACATCTAACTTGTTTCATGCTGTTTTGACAGATTATATTTAACGGTATAAAAAGGTATTTAAAGTCACTGAAGAAGGATGATAGATTGTAGAATACATTAAAATCAATTAAAAAACCCAACCCCCAGAGTCACAAATGACCCCCGGAGCATCTTGACCAGATCAGACCCGCCGTCATCCCTTTACTTGCCCGGTCGGGGCAGAGAGGGGGGTGGAGAGGTAGAGCAAGCATGTCGCTTTAGCTACCATTCCCTCCCCCGGCCTCATCCCTCCCCCGGTCTCATCCCTCCTCCGGCCTCATCCCTCCCCCGGCCTCATCCCTCCCCCGGCCTCATCCCTTCCCCGGCCTCATCCCTCCCCCGGCCTCATCCCCACCCCGGCCTCATCCCCCCCCGGCCTCATCCCTCCCCCGGCCTCATCCCTCCCCCGGCCTCATCCCCCCCCGGCCTCATCCCCACCCCGGCCTCATCCCTCCCCCGGCCTCATCCCTCACCCAGCCTCATCCCTATCCCGGCCTCATCCCTCCCCCGGCCTCATCCCTCCCCCGGCCTCATCCCTCTCCCGTCCTCATCCCTCCCCCGGCCTCATCCCTCTCCCGGCATCATCCCTCCCCCGGCCTCATCCCTCTCCCGGCCTCATCCCTCCCCCGGCCTCATCCCTCTCCCGGCATCATCCCTCCCCCGGCCTCATCCCTCCCCCGGCCTCATCCCTCCAGATGGCCAGCTTTTTTCTCTCATCCCGTGATGGAATGAAAAGATCGGCTAATTAAACAAAGTCCCATATCCATGTGAAAGACGGAAGAGCCCTTGGGGAACAGTTGAGCGCAGGAGAGCTGGCCAGGCCAAGTATTGATTGTCACAGCTGTTGTCCCCTAGATTCTACAACACTAGGGTTATTTAAACGGGAATGTTTGTAATCTTTATTGTCTTCTTGGTAAACACATTGCTAAGAAAAGAAAAGGAGCAACAACAACAGACTAATCCACATAACATCTGTCATGATGGGTTTAGCTATATGAGTGACAACTGAAAATAGAAAATAACTGCATTACATAAAGAGAATTCAGAGTTCCAGTCACTGCCCTGTGTCCAATAGTGGAGTAACATATACTTAATGTATGGCCTTTGAATTAAATGAACCAACCAAAATGACATGGAACACACCACATTATGACACCATGCTGCTGTAAACCAATTGCTTGTGTTGAATACAGACTTCAAAACTAAAAGTGAATCATTATAAAAAAAACATTTATTCATAAATCAAATAAAATATTTGTCCTTAACATACACATTGTTTTCAGTAGACCTATGCACTTTCACATTCTCTATATGAAACCTATGACCGGTTTTCCTACAACAGTCCAGCGAGAGATGCATATCAGTCCTAGGAGTAGTCTTTTCAGTAACTTGCTGCAGTGAAGTTGACCCTCATCATATAGCTGTAGGTTATGGGGTGCAGTGGAGGCTGGTGTAGGGAGAAACAGGAGGATGGGTTCATTGCAATGGCAGAACCATTGTGGTGAGGGAGGTGAACAAGTGCACTCTTTGGACCCTTGGGTGAAGAAATGGGCCGCAGCCACGGCTTCCGTGGTGAGAGGCTGCGGGGGGTGATGAGACGGGACGGAATGTCAAGTAGCCGTCACTGCCCAGACATCTGTGTGCGCCTCAGGTTGTCCTTCACACGTACAAACTCAGGGACTCCTCTCTCCTGCTCCTCCCGGAGCCTGATCTCCTCCTGCTCATACTGAAACATGACAGTAGATTCATTTCAAACATGGTCATAGCCTTCTGCTGTTTTTGTAAATAGTAAATACACTTTGTTTTTCTCCCAATGTTATTGGTGTTTTATTACATAGTGTGTGTGTGTGTGTGTGTGTATTTGGTGTGTGTGTCTGGTGTGTGTGTTTGGCGTGTGTGTGTGTGTGGTGTGTGTGTGTATGGTGTATGTGTGTGTGGTGTGTGTGTGTCTGGTGTATGTGTGTGTGGTGTGTGGTGTGTGTGTGTATCTGGTGAGTGTATGTGTGTGTGTGTGTGTGTTTGGCGTGTGTGTGTGTGTTTGGCGTGTGTGTGTGTGTGTGTTTGGCGTGTGTGTGTGTGTGGTGTGGTGTGTGTGTGTGTGTTACCTCCAGCAGTATCTGCTGTCTCTTGCGTAGTTCAGTCTCCAGTTCCAGAGGAGGCTGTAGAGCCAGTTCCTGCTCTCTTTGCTGCTCCAGTTCCAGAGGAGGCTGTAGAGCCAGTTCCTGCTCTCTTTGCTGCTCCAGTTCCAGAGGAGGCTGTAGAGCCAGTTCCTGCTCTCTTTGCTGCTCCAGTTCCAGAGGAGGCTGTAGAGCCAGTTCCTGCTCTCTATGCTGCTCCAGTTCCAGAGGAGGCTGTAGAGCCAGTTCCTACTCTCTTTGCTGCTCCAGTTCCAGAGGAGGCTGTAGAGCCAGTTCCTGCTCTCTATGCTGCTCCAGTTCCAGAGGAGGCTGTAGAGCCAGTTCCTGCTCTCTTTGCTGCTCCAGTTCCAGAGGAGGCTGTAGAGCCAGTTCCTGCTCTCTATGCTGCTCCAGTTCCAGAGGAGGCTGTAGAGCCAGTTCCTGCTCTCTATGCTGCTCCAGTTCCAGAGGAGGCTGTAGAGCCAGTTCCTACTCTCTTTGCTGCTCCAGTTCCAGAGGAGGCTGTAGAGCCAGTTCCTGCTCTCTTTGCTGCTCCAGTTCCAGAGGAGGCTGTAGAGCCAGTTCCTGCTCTCTTTGCTGCTCCAGTTCCAGAGGAGGCTGTAGAGCCAGTTCCTGCTCTCTATGCTGCTCCAGTTCCAGAGGAGGCTGTAGAGCCAGTTCCTGCTCTCTTTGCTGCTCCAGTTCCAGAGGAGGCTGTAGAGCCAGTTCCTGCTCTCTATGCTGCTCCAGCCTCCTCTGTTCCTGGACTCGCTTCAGCTCAGGCTTCTCTCCTGGCAACAGGCCTGTAAATGGGCACAACAGACAACATGTCCAGACATATTTACACTACTGCGCCAAGCAGAGCTGAGCTGGCCTGGTTTGCATCCACCATAGTTGCTAGATAGATATTTATTTTCACATTGTCCTAAGTCAGAAGAGAACGGTTCAGGTTGGCATGATTGTGTGAAAAGGGTATTACACACAGGGGGCTCAGACACACACACACACACACACACACACACACACACACACACACACACACACACACACACACACACACACACACACACACACTACTCGGTCTCTCCTTGTGGTGCTGGGAATAAAAGCAGCATAGTTTAGTTAATAATACTGTACCTAAACTATTATCTCTGCACTATTCATTTTGTCTATGCTTCAGCAGATGTGATCTTTCTTAAAACTTCAGAGACATATAACAGAGCCTTTTGTCGATTTCTGTGCATATTGTAAGTATATGTGAGTGTTTATTTCAACCACCGTTTGGTGCTGACCAGCAGTTCACGGTGCAGGTCGAGGTGACTGGATGTCTCCACCGTGGAGCCGTTCAGTTTCACCCTGGGCTGCTGCAGCTGGGACTGCGTATGGCTCACCTCCTGGACCTCACTACACTCTGTAGACTGCCGGGACAGGGCGTCGCGGCACACATAGTTCTCTACAGGAGAGAAAAGGGTTCACACAAGTCTGGCACAAGTCTAGCCTTTTTCCAGATCTGTTTGTGTGCTGTGTGCAGACTCCATTGCTGTCATTGTCAGACAATTCCATGAGTTGGCAAAAACAGACAAAACAAATCAAATTGTATTTGTCACATGCGCCGAATACAACAGTGAAATGCTTACTTACAACTCAGGCTACCACAAGTCAACTTGGACCATCAAATCTGAGATCACATCATTTATTAATTGAGTCAGTCTTAGCTTTTACTATAGATATACCTTTTCTATGGTGCCAAAATCCTGGCCGCTGAGGAAGCACCTGAAATGTGAGAGAAGATCGGCCATTAATTAACTCCAGCAGAGTATAACAAAACATTGTACTGCAAATGTCCAGTAATATGATACAGTAGGGAACCACACATCCGCAACACACGGTAGCAAGGGCATGGTGTAAAACATTAGAGAGCTAACGGAGACATAAGGGTTGAAACACTGTCAATGAACCACAGGTGCATTATGTGGAGTGGAGTCTGAACATCCTATTTGATCACCATCTCAAGCATCTGCTCAGAAACACTGGATGTGTGGGTAATATTTTCCTATAGTGTAAAACATCTTCCGTCACATAGCACATTTTAATCAAACAATGTGCTACGTAATCAAGTCTTCCCTGTGTTAATCATGCTGCTTGTTGATTCATCCTGAGCCATCCCTGGCTAGGCTGTCTGCTGTGTTACTAACACATGAAGAAGAAGAGCCATCCCTGGCTAGGCTGTCTGCTGTGTTACTAACACATGAAGAAGAAGAGCCATCCCTGGCTAGGCTGTCTGCTGTGTTACTAACACATGAAGAAGAAGAGCCATCCCTGGCTAGGCTGTCTGCTGTGTTACTAACACATGAAGAAGAAGAGCCATCCCTGGCTAGGCTGTCTGCTGTGTTACTAACACATGAAGAAGAAGAGCCATCCCTGGCTAGGCTGTCTGCTGTGTTACTAACACATGAAGAAGAAGAGCCATCCCTGGCTAGGCTGCCTGCTGTCGTCTCTATTTACTCATAGTGATGTCACACGGAGGGAATTCCTGTCAGAGAGTCAGGTATTACTAATGGTTTGGCTCTACACTCAAGGTTGCCAAGGTTTCCCAGTCCGGTCCATTCTCAAGCTCATCATCATCATCATCATCATAGGGGCTTCAACTAAGGAGCTTCAATGTCATCATGATAATAATGCCATGTCAATCATCTGATGACAAAAATCAACAAATATAAGGAGAAATCGTAGTAAACAATGCATGTTCCGTCCTTGTCATTATACCTTTGAGGCCAGTGAAAACAAGCACCAACCTATTAGAACTGAACAATGTAACAGCC
>NC_140007.1:41355610-41430610 GCF_964263955.1 Coregonus lavaretus
CCATAACATTTTGACTATGCAGAAAGCAACAGCATCCATAGCATCAATGCATAGTCAGCTTTGGTATCCATTCCTAGAAGGTCACAGATCAGCTTCTTTACTGTGTTGATCAGAATCACCTGTCACTGTCAGTCACCACCATAAATTGAATATAACACTAATTTAATGTATCTCTATGGCCACCACCACCACCTATGACAGGTGGCCAAAAGACAACCAGGCGTGACAGTTGAGCCACCAATTCAGAAAGGAGTTCAGACGATAATAAACAGACTCACTTTCTTTGCATTGTATGACCCTTCCATGCACGGTCGCTACAGTCCTCCGTTTCTATCAAGCCACAAGATCTCTCTCCCCCTCTCTTATTCAATAGCACCTCTACACATACAGGCGTCTGCTTCTTTACAGCTCCAAATCCACATAGTAGTGATGTCTCTGAGAAGAAGAGTGTCTGTAGGTTACAGTTCAATGATTTAACCTACCAGTTGTAGACACACAGTGGTGGTAGTCAACCCCTATAATCCCATTACGCCATTCAAGATTAAGGGTGCATCCCAAATGGCACCCTCTTCATTATATAGTACACTACTTTTAACCAGAACTCTGGTCATAGAGAATAGGGTGCCATTTGAAACTCAGACTAAACCACAACCCCCCGGGATTAGGAGGTGAGATTAGCTAATTGCCTTGGACATCAATGCTGCTTTTATTACAAATTACAAATGTAACATAATGCAGAATGAACAAGCAAAGTTGCTATGTTGCTTTTAAACCAATATAACATGGCAGTGATGGCAGAGTCCCCTCTGTATTTTTTGGTATTTGGTATTTTATTAGGATCCCCATTAGCTGTTGCGAAAGCAGCAGCTACTCTTCCTGGGGTCCACACAAAACATGAAACATGACATAATACAGAACATTAATAGACAAGAACAGCTCAAGGACAGAACTACATAAAAATGTTTTAAAGGTACATGTAGCCTACATATCAATACATACACACAAACTATCTAGGTCAAATAGGGAGAGGCGTTGTACCGTGAGGTGTTGCTTCATCTGTTTTTTGAAAACAAGTTTGCTGTTTATTTGAGCAATATGAGATGGAACGGAGTTCCATGCAATAATGGCTCTATATAATACTGTACGCTTTCTTGAATTTGTTCTGGATTTGGGGACTGTGAGAAGACCCCTGGTGGCATATCTGGTGGGGTAAGTGTGTGTGTCAGAGCTGTGTGTAAGTTGACTATGCAAACAATTTGGGATTTTCAACACATTAATGTTCTTATAAAAAGAAGAAGTGATGCAGTCAGTCTCTCCTCAACTCTTAGCCAAGAGAGACTGGCATGCATAGTATTTATATCAGCCCTCTGATTACAATAAAGAGCAAGACGTGCTGCTCTGTTTTGGGCCAGCTGCAGCTTAACTTGGTATAAAAGCAAGTTCTGCAGCACCGGACCACATGACTGGACAATAATCAAGATTAGACAAAACTAGAGCCTGCAGAACTGCTTTTTGTGTGTGTCAAAAAAGCAGAGCATCTCTTTATTACGGACAGACCTCTCCTCATCTTTACAACCATTGAATCTATATGTTTTGACCATGATAGTTTACAATCTAAGGTAACACCAAGTAATTTAGTCTCCTCAACTTGTTCAACAGCCACACCATTCATTACCAGATTCAGCTGAGGTCTAGAATTTAGGGAATGATTTGTACCAAATACAATGCTCTTAGTTTTAGAGATGTGCAGGTCCAGTTTATTAGTGGCCACCCATTCCAAAACAGACTGCAACTCTTTGTTAAGGGTTTCAGTGACTTCATTAGCTGTGGTTGCTGATGCGTATATGGTTGAATCATCAGCATACATGGACACACATGCTTTGTTTAATGTCAGTGGCAGGTCATTGGTAAAAATAGAAAAGAGTAGAGGGCCTAGAGAGCTGCCCTGTGGTACACCACACTTTACATGTTTGACATTAGAGAAGCTTCCATTAAAGAAAACCCTTTGAGTTATATTAGATAGATAGCTCTGAATCCACGATATGGCAGAGGTTGAAAAGCCATAACACGTTATGGTCAATAATATCAAAGGCTGCACTGAAATCTAACAGTACAGCTCCCACAATCTTCTTATTATCAATTTCTTTCAACCAATCATCAGTCATTTGTGTCAGTGCAGTACATGTTGAGTGCCCTTCCCTATAAGTATTTGGGAGTCTACCCCTCGACGGCTGAGCCCTTTAATGCTGTCTAGTAAATAAGACAACATGGTCTAAGGACAAAGGCCTATATCAGCGGAGGCTGCTGAGGGGAGGACGGCTCATAATAATGGCTGGACGGAGTGAATGGAATGGCATCAAACACCTGGAAACCATGTGTTTGATGTATTTGATACCATTCCACTTAATCCGCTCCAGCCATTACCACGAGACCGTCCTCCCCAATTAAGGTGACACCAACCTCCTGTGGCCTATATGCTTTCAAGTAAATTAATACATAGTGGGGTTACTGGAAGGTCTTTCCAATAGCTCCAATAATGGAATGCTACAGGAACCAACTGGCCTGGGGGAATCAAAGGAGTGATAGAGTATGCTTGCTTGCTACTTTAGATTATAGATAGGGTTATTCATTATACATTAAGGGTCAGTTTCCCTGACACAGATTTAGCTTAGTCCTGGACTAAAAAACATTACAAATTGAGATTCTCCATCAAAATATCTTTTTAGTCCAGCACTAGGATTAATCAGTGTCTGGGAAACTTTTCCTACATGTGAACGGAGAAAGGTTGTCTGGGAAACCAACCCTACATGGAAAGAGGTGAATTGTCCCACACATGGGGTGCATTTCAACAGTCTAAAGTGGCTTTGTCTCATTGTCTCCTTTCCACACAGATCTGTTAACATCATCTAGGACCAGTTTAGCTCTTCACATCAGTGCAGAACGCAAATGAAGGGATTAAGGGAAATTGAAAATAAAAAATATTTAACTAAGAGATGCACCCTCATTGTACCAGATATGGAAAAGAAGTGGTCTTGCAACTGGCTTTCATTGTGTCTCAAAAGCCCTTAGATTGCCTTTCTACTCAGATAGATTCACCATGTACATGTTTATCCAGTCAAACAAATGTAAATATAGTAGCAGTTACCTTTGCTTTGAGAATGCCTTCTGTTCCTGTGATGCTTCTTGATCGTCAATCCATTGGTCTTCCTTTTCCAGCAGCACTTCAATCGACGTTTTCCTGTTTCACTGATCAGCCTGTTTACACAGATGTTGCTACAAAGACAATTTATCCAACATAAAACGACCAAAAGTAGACAGATAAACTACTTGGCAGTGACCACAACCTGTGACAGTGGCAAACGGTACTATACGACGCTTATTTCTGTATCATTATAAAAAATGGTTTAAGTACAATTGCTTATTAGCTAGCAAGCTAACTTTAGCCACCAGGAAGTTTAAGGTGTTGCTCGCCATCTAACTAGCAGCTAATGCATAATAAAGCCCTAAATGAATGCCACACTTGCTTGAAATGCACAATTCGTTCAACTTCAGCAGGTTAGTAAACAAACGGTCTACAAACAAATCTATGAAATTATTACATCAGTTTGCTAATGTGTATGTCCCTGAGCAGTGTATTCATTCAATGGTTGTAGCTCAGTTAGTAGAGTATGGCGTTTGGAACACCAGGGTTGTGGGTTCGATTCCCACGGGGGGCCAGTATGAAAAATAAAAAATAATGTATGCACTCACTAACTGTAAGTCGCTCTGGATAAGAGCGTCTGCTAAATGACAAAAAATGTAAATGGTTTACTGGTGTTCGGCTTGCTGTTCATCTGCACGTGTGCCTACCTGAAGAAAGTTCCTCGCATGAAGGGCTGGCTGAGAAGAGAGGGGTATGGGGAGTGTTCTACAAAGGTATTAAATGGGAATAAGATGGTGCCTCCTAATTAACATGCCAGAGATCGATAATTAGTCAACAGGATTACATCAGGCATCCCTAAAACATAGTAAAGGGTCTGCTTATTAATGTGCTATTTTAAAGGGAAAGTTAAACATGATTTCAATAAAAGTTCATGCATATCACTTGTGCATTTGTACACACACCTCCCACTTGCTTTTCTAATGAGTTTGAAATGTGATGTTGTTTAAAACTTGATATCACCAGGGATTGTCTTTGTTCTTGTCTCAACAGCGTCTGTGATTGGGACCAGACTTCACCTGACAGTGGCTCTATCCTGTGTGACCATGGCGTTCTATGTCCTCTTTCTGAAGTGACCAACTAGGGGACTGGACTGTCTAGTCGGCTGCTCATGGACACTAGCCTGGTCTTAGGTTTTCTTTGACAATGACATCAATGGAGTTGGCAAGACAGCACAAACAGATCTGTGACCAGGCTACATGGACACTGGCTATGAGCTTGGAACCAATGAACAATGTGGCGAAGGGAAGAGGATGGGGCTACACACTTTCCAAAAGGGATCTTCTCTCCGTCAAGATGCCACACACCCTGCACTTTCTGAACTGAGATGTTATTTGAGTTAGTGGTGATGAAAAAAGGTCAAGACACTGACTGACACAGAGATCAACAACATGAGAGAGTACCCCTCTGTGTGCAGTCAGTGGTCAAAACAGGGTGGTTGATGTATCTCTTTCTGTACATTAAAATGGGGGACTTTGGGGATTTTACTGTGAATCTAGTGCTTTTGGAGTTCAGGAGTTTGGAAAAGTGTACCTCCACAGGACCAATGTATAACACAGCCATTAATTGGACATTCATGCTTCATTTAGAGAAGTTTGATACTAATGATCTGTCAAAAATGACCAACATCTTTCAGCAGTTGCCAGTACTTTATCCGCCCGCAACCGCAGGGCTCTCCAGAGGGTGGTGCGGTCTGCCGAACACATTACCGGGGGCAAACTACCCGCCCTCCAAGACACCTACAGCACCCGATGTCACAGGAAGGCCAAAAAGATCATCAAGGACAACAACCACCCGAGCCACTGCCTGTTCACCCCGCTATCATCCAATCCAGAAGGCGAGGTCAGTACAGGTGCATCAAAGCAGGGACCGAGAGAATGAAAAACAGCTTCTATCTCAAGGCCATCAGACTGTTAAATAGCCATCACTAGCACATTAGAGGCTGCTGCTGCCTATTGAAATCACTGGCCACTTTATAAAATGGAACACTAGTCACTTTAAGATTGTTTACATATCTTGCACTACTCATCATGTATATACTGTATTCTATTCTAAAATATTCTACTGTATCTTAGTCCATGCCGCTCTGTCATTGCTTGTCCATTAATGTATATATTCTTAAATTCCATTCCTTACTAGATTTGTGTGTGTTGGGTATATGTTGTGAAATTGTTAGATATTACTTGTTAGATATTACTGCACTGTCGGAGCTAGAAGCACAAGCATTTCGCTACACCCGCAATAACATCTGCTAAACAGGTGTATGTGACAAATAAAATGTGATTTGATTTGATATCCCTTGATGCAGGTTGTTTTTATAAGTGTGATTTTCTATTATGTAGATGAAGGTGGAATAGAGGGTGGAAATGGAAAATAAAGTAAAATATATTGCAGTCAATTAATAAAGTTTAACCATTTATAAGTTAAGCATATTGTGTGATTCATTATAAACAAGCACATGTAAACTGCCTACTCAATACAAGGCAAGCGCAGGTTACCATTTATGGCCACATGAGGGCACGCTATTATTTTACTCCAACCTTTCCCCCCACGAAATGTCCCATGATTCCCTGCGCTCTATAAATTGGCCAACGCGGAAACGTAGCCATTCTTGTTTTGTTTGAATGGTTGTGTGCGTGTTTGTTTGTGCGTGCGAGTGACCGTTGTGAGCGTGAGAATGCAAGAGAGAGTGTGAGTGATCGTTTTATGTTTGTAAGTCTAGCCACCCAAAAAAAACTACACAGTGATCTTATTTGATCTGGTCGGGGTTTGGCCTTGTTCCGATTCGGAAATGATAATACCCGACATGCGAGCCTCTGAGGCCATGAGCATGAAGCTTCGACTAACTTAAGGGCCTCCACAAGAAATTGTGGTCAGAAGTGATGACTCGATCAGATATACTAGTGCCGAGGAGATTTGTGGTTTTACCGCATTCTCCACACCGGCCAATGAGTATAACAGCGATTCTGATCTGCCATAAATTCGAAAATTGTGCCCTGGTCTAAGAAGTTGGCTGTAGTTGGCTGGCTAGCTACTAAGCTAATGTTGGCTAACTAAGTAACTCTGTTTGCCTTGCGAACAGCAAAGCTTACACGGTTAGCCAGGTAATGAGGCAATGACAGTGGAAGTAAAGTAGTTTGTGGAGAGAAGTGGGCTAATTTTAACTTTTATAAATATTCGGTTTGTGGTCCTGCTGCTGGCCACTATTCAAAATAAACCATGCTAGTTTAAGAATTTCTGATCAATGTGCAACCAGCCTAACAAAATATAATTTCAAATGGTTAGTTTTCTTTTCACATACTTGTTTAGTTATGTAGTGAAAGCAACTATTAACCGATGTGCTGTCAAAATAATGCTTTTATTGAAACATGTTTCTGTAAACTTGAATACTGTAATAGTAATGATATTGTGTAGGGGGTAGTTTGCTGGAAGTTGAGTGGGATGTCCACTGAGTGAGTTGGTATTATTAAAGAGAGTAGAATCCACAATAGTGCTTCCTGGCATATCTCCTGTTGGTAGAGGTAATGAGATTATGTGGAGACAAAAGAAAGGTAGGTTCTTTTCTTTGATAACTGGTGTCCCTCATACTTTGCCAGGCCCGGGACCCTTACCATTAGGTCAGAACTAGGGACCCTTACCATTAGGTCAGAACTAGGGACCCTTACCATTAGGTCAGAACTAGGGGCCCTTACCGTTAGGTCAGAACTAGGGGCCCTTACCATTAGGTCAGAACTAGGGACCCTTACCGTTAGGTCAGAACTAGGGACCCTTACCATTAGGTCAGAACTAGGGACCCTTACCATTAGGTCAGAACTAGGGGCCCTTACCATTAGGTCAGAACTAGGGACCCTTACCGTTAGGTCAGAACTATGATGACACTGTTTGTTAGAAGTCCCAGTAGTTATGGACATGGTCAAAAAGCTCTTTATATACCAGTCAAAGTAAATGACCATAGATATTCCTTTCAGACTACTTGATTATAGCTTTGATTTCACTAATGCTCATCATCCCCTTGCCTGCCCATCAAAGTATTTGCTAATACACCCCATTAGTTATTATTTATTGAACAAGTCATCAGGACCGAGTTTGGGAAACCCTGCTCTAGACTACCGCAGCACCACAGTTGAGAGCGTTTCCCCCAGTTTTAGGCCCATGTTTAGTGAATTCTGACCCCTAGCCTCCTGGTTTCGTCACACTCACCCATGGTTGTCAGTAACAGTCTCCCTCTGGTATAAGGTCAAGTTCTTACTACCGAAGAACTCTTGGTGGTGTTCATTTGTTGATTTCAGATGGAAGTCTAGGTTGTCTTTAGGTGCCTTGGATGGGATAGATGATTGTCACTCACCTTCCGGAGACATTTGAAACCCCACCTCTTTAAGGAATACCTGGGATAGGATAAAGTATTCCTTCTAACCCCCCCCCCCCCCCCCCCCCAAATTGTAAAGTGGTTATCCCACTGGCTATAGGGTGAACGCACCAATTTGTGAGTCGCTCTGGCTAAGAGCGTCTGCTAAATGACGTTAATGTGCCCTTGAGCAAGGCACTTAACCCTAATTGCTCCTGTAAGTCGCTCTGGTTAAGAGCGTCTGCTAAATGACTAAAATGTAAATGTAAATGTATATGTAATTTTATGATGTAAATTCTGCATGTCTTTAGTTTCTGTAGAATGTGCGTATGAATCAATCAAGTTAAAGTTTATATTGTGCTAGATACATTTGTCTAGTAGGCTTACTTGTTTTTTCATGTTACCATTTGTGTCAAGCTGATAATAGGACTTCAAGAGCTCGAATATTAGCCTACCTGCCAGTAATGATACAGGACATTCCTTCTGATGCAAGCCAGAGTTGCCATGTCAATCAGATGACTCCACGGTTCGTCATTTTAAATTATGTGAGTTGGTTTATCAAACGGCTCTTTCTGGGCAGTTGGAAAGAATGCATAAGCTAAGTGATAAAATAATGGAAATAATTTAACGTTAGACCTACTTCATAAGGTTTTAAAATATTTGACCCCCAAAAGTATAATCAGTGCTATGGCAGCAATGTAGGTCTACCTGACACTGCCTTGCCCCAGTCAATGAGAAGGTGTTCTCATGTAAAGGAAAGGGATCTCTCCTTCGTGGCATTATAACAGCTAGAAATGTTACAACGTTGCTGATGAAGAGAAATAAATGTTTTTGCTACCAAATTGTATCCCCTTGTGTTTGTTGCGCTCAGTGGCGACCCGTCACCTGTTTCGAGCCCCACATTTTTAGCAAAAAATAATAAACAAGTAAAATAATGTTTTGGGGGGGGGGGGGGTCTTGCCTGTTTTGCATGTTATTTTGCCATTAATACGTGTCACATATCAGTTTGCAAACAATGTAAAAAAAAACAATTGGGTTAATGAAACCGCATACAAACATTGTCTCTTTTTTGCTTTCTTAATGCAGCTCCAAAATGCAGGTGTTTCAGCCTAGCTCAGTGCTTTCTGTGGGGGTGGGGCAGCCAGCGGAAAAAAACGGAGCGTAGGTGTTGGTAATGTTCTCTAGTTGTGCCGTGATTAGCTCAGTGTTCTGTCACTCACTGGGACACTATGTCACCTCCAAGTATAATGGTAGAGCTCGAAAAATCAAGCCCCTTTGGTGCTGCCATAGAGTTACATTAGACGTGCCCATCCAAGAAGGCTCAAGGTCATTGGCCACAGATAAAATGTCAAATCACGTTTTATCTACAGTAGCTTTGATTGGACTGATCATGTCAACATCATACCTTCAAAATCTTAGCTAGCAGTCATCATCATGAATCAAGTCGACATTCTACTGGCAAATCCTTTTTAATCCTTCTCATATGAAGAGAAATAATGAAGAGAAATTATAGATGAAACGTATCGGTGCTCATCGGCCATTGGACATAAACATTACACAACAAGTTGGAAATCGCAAATTCAACAATGAGTGGTTTGGAAGGAATCAGTGAATAACTGCAAGCATTGCAAAGCAATCACTAGCCTGCTATTCAGTGGAGTGGTTGTGTGGTCCCGAATCTGGGATTAAGGGTCTCTTTTCCAAGTTTAAAATGATAAACATTCAACATTAGCCATGCTGTCAATGAAGCATGATTTGTGCTGCACTCAAAACAACTGTTAACTTGGAATTGCGAAAACGTGACTTCAGTGAGTTCAAGACAACTTGGGAACTCAGGAAAAAACGAGCTCCGACTGGGCAAAAACTTTTTGAACGGTCATCCAACTCGGAATTATAAATCCAGAACTTGGGCCTCTTTCTAGAGCTACGACCTGAAGATCAATTACGTCATCATGAATCGACCTTGTTTTTTTCTGAGTTCCCAGTTGTCTTGAAAGCACCATAAATCCAGAGCATGCCAGACTTTGATGACAAAATTTGCCCACGAAGGACCGCCGCGCCACCTTCCTGTTCAAGTGAGTACAGCACAACAAGGTGAGTCCAAAAATGTATTGTATGCTGCTGCATAAATGATGTAATATGCCAGGGAGATATGTATACTGTACCTAAGAAAGTAATACTAAGTGTATGTTGTGTAGTAAGCTGTTAGTAGCCCATGTGCCTCACCCTAATAATTTGGTCTATTTTCCCCTCTTAATTTCGCCTACTGTTCTGACTTGGTGGTGCACATGTAGCCTATAACCTGTTTTAGAGAAATGTAATCATCAAATATTGTAAGAGCTTTCATTGTCTGCTTAAATGCCCCCTTTATTTATCATACGGTTCTGACTTGGTGTACAGGGAGAACACTGTAAGAATGGCCCATGTTCTGAATTCTGTAGCTGTACATTTCAAAAGTGCTAAACAAATAGTTATATTGACTACGTCAGTCCTAGCTCGCTCATTAATGTCTTAATCGAAGTTACGGATTGCCTCTTATCTGCTTGTCGTCCCCTTATGCCATAGTTTGTCCATCTCAGTTGTCATTAGAAACCACGTTTGTTTAAGCAAGTGAGCCATATCAGCTATGTTTTTTTTAAAGGCAGTAAATGAGGCAGAATGAACTGTTTCGCTGCCAGACAAGGGCTCCACTGATAGCCAGGTGTGGCAGTGGTAAAATGTTGGGACAGCTTTATGTAGGCCCTAACAGTTTGTGAGCACCGTTTGAGTGCAATTAATTTACATTTTAGTCATTTAGCAGATGCTCTTATCCAGAGTGACTTACAGTTAGTGAGTGCATACATTTTCATACTGGGCCCCCGTGGGAAAAGAACCCACAACCCTGGCGTTGCAAGCGCCATGTTCTACCAACTGAGCTACAGGGGACCTAATGTATTGTTTAGTGTTGTGTTGTGGCTTTGCTGGCATGCATCCCACTTTTTTTGTTTGTTTGCCCCACCAAGATTTACATGCTAAAATGCGCCACTGTATACAGGACCGTACAGCGCAATACAACGTGACTGTGACTGCACTAATTTGAGATCAACCGTGTCCTACAATGCATAGCACCATCATCTTCAGTACAGGGCTACAACTGAACAATGAACTTGAATACCTCTAAACAGTGAAATACAATGTAATACCCATATAATGTCGTACCATACACGTATACAATTACAGGGCATGTAAACAACGCACTGGGGGACATTATCCTTTACAAATACAAGGTTTAGATAAGAGCGTCTGCTAAATGACTTAAATGTAAATGTCCCAAATGATATGACAACCAAAACAGAGCTAAGCAGCTCACAATATAGCTAGCTCGCAATAGAAACTACTAATTAGCATAACGATAAATATGAGATTATCGTCGCAGAGTGCATCTTCAGACATAAACACCTGAAAGATATGAAATATGTACTTGCGACAAGGACGCACACTGGCCTTGGCTAACACAATGAAAGCTAACTGGTGTGAAAACACAAGGATGGCTGGAACTTGACTTGTATCGAGCTGATCTTCTTCTCTGAGCTGGAGATCGCCCAGCATGCTCTGGTCCACTTCACCGG
Organism: Coregonus lavaretus; assembly: GCF_964263955.1. Lineage (NCBI taxonomy): Eukaryota > Metazoa > Chordata > Actinopteri > Salmoniformes > Salmonidae > Coregonus > Coregonus lavaretus. The sequence continues at coordinate 41,366,763 of NC_140007.1, forward strand.
TGGGCAGAGCTACAGCTCTGATATGAGGAATTAACATTACTAATATGATTTAACTACAGATACTTCACAGCCTTTTGTACACTTAGTGTACAAGAGAAAGTAGTGCACTTTATTTTCTGTCAATATACCTGGTAATAAACAACTCCAAAGGGGGCACTATAAAATCTGCTTTTTTATATATTTTCCCAAATTATGTTCTCAGTTTTTGTTTTCACTCTTAAAATTGCAATTGTACACCCAGAAACAACGAAATTGGATGTTCTGAGTCCATGTCAATGCTTAAATCACATCAGAAGACAAAAAAATGTAGGTCTGTAAGAACAAAAATGTTTAGATTATTTTAGTGTAATTCCCCTTTAATTGCGCATCTGGCCCTTTAATTGCACATCAAGCAAGTGAGGAATGTGCCATCTAGCAATGGTTCTGTACTGCTGCTGCTCATTTAATGGCAAAGTTGGCAAATCACAAATAATAGATACAAATGATATACTTCTGCCAGGTAAGCCTACTTTGCAGTTAACATTTAATTGAGAAGGTTTTGGGGAAAGTATTTCTGTCAACCCACAAGATGGTTATCACATCAACTGGCTACACATGGAGTAATAAACAAACGCCAGGTGTAGTTGGGACTGCTGTTGGGACAGCTTTATGTAGGCCCTAATAGTTTTGTGGGCACCGTTTGTCACCGTTATAGTGCAATGAATGTATTGTTTAGTGTTGTGTTGTGGCTTTGCTGGCATGCATCACACAATATTTGTTTTGTTGCCCCACCAAGATGTACATGCTAAAATCGCCACTGCTTGCGAGTCCTCTTACAGAAGTAGCAGCTGATGCTGATTAGCAGTTTGGCTGCGATCGTCCCCGTGGACTCTCCGACCTTCAGCCAGTAGTCCAGGGTCACACAGGCACTGACCGTCTGGGCAGGCAGGGACACACCACCAGTACACTGCAGGGACTGCTGCCACACGTAGATGGTTCTCTGAGGGAGGGAGAGAGAGAAGAGAGAGACACATACAAACACAGACACACATTAGTATAATGTTGCTGTTTTGATAGTGTTATTGTAAGTCTACATTAGACAATGTGCCTAGTTGAGAATCTGAGAAAGCTGCAGAGGACTGTCTGGTGATGTAGCTAGTAGGCTTGTTGTAGCCTTATGCTTCAAAGCAAGCAAAGACTCTTAACTAAGTACAGTGCATTCGGAAAGTATTCAGACCCCTTGATTTTTACCACAGTATTGTAAAATTGATGAAATAGTTTTTTTCCCCCCTCATCAATCTACACACAATACCCCATAATGACAAAGCAAAACCAGGTTTGTATAAATTTTTGCACATTTATAAAACATTTTTTTTTTTTAATATTAAATATCACATTTACTCAGTACTTTGTTGAAGCACCTTTGGCAGCGATTACAGCCTCGAGTCTTCTTGGGTATGACGCTACAAGCTTGGCACACCTGTATTTGGGGAATTTCTCCCATTCTTCTCTGCAGATCTACTTTCAGGTCTCCAGAGATGTTAGATCGGGTTCAAATCCGGGCTCTGGCTGGGCCACTTAAGGACATTCAGAGACTTGTCCCGAAGCCACTCCTGCGTTGTCTTGGCTGTGTGCGTAGTGTCGTTGTCCTGTTGGAAGGTGAACCATCACCCCAGTCTGAGGTCCTGAGCGCTCTGGAGCAGGTTTTCATGAAGGATCTCTCTGTACTTTGCTCCGTTCATCTTTCTCTCGATCCTGACTAGTCTCCCAGTCCCTGCCGCTGAAAAACATCCCCACAGCATGATGCTGCCACCACCATGCTTCACCATAGGGATGATGCCATGTTTCCTCCAGACGTGATCCTTGGCATTCAGGCCAAAGAGTTCAATCTTGTTTCTCATGGTCTGAGAGTCCTATAGGTGCCTTTTGGCAAACTCCAAGCGGGCTGTCATGTGCCTTTTACTGAGGAGTGGCTTCCGTCTGGCCACTCTACCATAAAGGCCTGATTGGTGGAGTGCTGCAGAGATGGTTGTCCTTCTGGGAGGTTCTCCCATCTCCACAGAGGAACTCTGGAGATCTGTCAGACTGACCATCGGGTTCTTGGTCACCTCCTTGACCAAGGCCCTTCTCCCCCATTTGCTCAGTTTGGCCGGGCGGCCAGCTCTAGGAAGAGTCTTGGTGGTTCCAAAGTTATTCCATTTAAGAATGATGGAGGCCACTGTGTTCTTGGGGACCTTAAATGCTGCAGAAATGTTTTGGTACCCTTCCCCAGATCTGTGCCTTGACACAATCCTGTCTCTGAGCTCTACGGACAATTCCTTCGACCTCTTGGCTTGGTTTTTGCTCTGACATGCACTGTCAACTGTGGGACCTTATATAGACAGGTGTGTGCCTTTCCAAATCATGTCCAATCAATTGAATTTAACACAGGTGGACTCCAATCAAGTTGTAGAAACATCTCAAGGATGATCAATGGAAACAGGATGCACCTGAGCTCAATTTCGAGTCTCAGAGCAAAGGGTCTGAATACTTATGTAAATAAGGTATTTCTGTTTTTTATGTTTAATAGATTTGCAAAAATTTCTGAAAACCTGTTTTCACTGTCATTATGGAGAATTGTGTGTAGATTGATGAGGATTTTTATTTATTTAATCCAATTTAGAATAAGGCTGTAACGTAACAAAAAGTGGAAAAAGTCAAGTGGTCTGAATACTTTCCGAATGCACTGTAAGTAATGTAGTAATGTTTTTATTTTATTTTACCTTTATTTAACTAGGCAAGTCAGTTAAGAACAAATTCTTATTTACAATGACGGCCTACACCGGCCAAACCCGGACGACGCTGGGCCAATTGTGCGCCGCCCTATGGGACTCCCAATCACGGCCGGTTGTGATACAGCCTGGAATCGAACCAGAGGGTCTGTAGTGACGCCTCAAGCACTGAGATGCAGTGCCTTAGACCGCTGCACCACTCGGGAGCCCGAGTAATGTAATGTCTTACCTGTATTCCCTGTCTGCAGGCACTGACTATCTCTCTGTAGTGGCTCTCTGGGCAGAGTGGACAGGCATACTGAGACCGCCATAGGAAGTGGAAGGAGCAGCCATCGCACGTACCCTCTGCAGTTACTGGACAGGAAAACAAAGACAGAGTCAATTGTTAAGATTCATGCTAGCACCTCTTGGTGCTTTGCTCTTATTCAGGTTGGAAGAGTTAACATGCTGTAGAGGTCTCACTGCCAGAAATCACCCAGCAGAACAGCTGTGGTAGATAAAGAGAGTTTATATAGTATTAAGTTAGGATAGTACTGGTAGATAAAGACAGGATATATAAACTCAGCAAAAAAAGAAACGTCCTCTCTCTGTCAACTGCGTTTATTTTCAGCAAACTTAACGTGTAAATATTTGTATGAACATAACAAGATTCAACAACTGAGACATAAACTGAACAAGTTCCACAGACATGTGACTAACAGATATTGAATAATGTGTCCCTGAACAAAGGGGGGGTCAAAATCAAAAGTAACAGTCAGTATCTGGTGTGGCCACCAGCTGCATTAAGTACTGCAGTGCTGTAGCTCAGCTGGTAGAGCACGGCGCTTGTAACGCCAAGGTAGTGGGTTCGATCCCCGGGACCACCCATACACAAAAAAAAAATGTATGCACGCATGACTGTAAGTCGCTTTGGATAAAAGCGTCTGCTAAATGGCATATTATTATTATTATTATTATTATCTCCTCCTCATGGACTGCACCAGATTTGCCAGTTCTTGCTGTGAGATGTTACCCCACTCTTCCACTAAGGCACCTGCAAGTTCCCAGACATTTCTGGGGGGAATGGCCCTACTCCTCACCCTCCGATCCAACAGGTCCCAGACGTGCTCAATGGGATTGAGATCCGGGCTCTTCGTTGGCCATGGCAGAACACAGACATTCCTGTCTTGCAGGAAATCACGCACAGAATGAGCAGTATGGCTGGTGGCATTGTCATGCTGGAGGGTCATGTCAGGATGAGCCTGCAGGAAGGGTACCACATGAGGGAGGAGGATGTCTTCCCTGTAACGCACAGTGTTGAGATTGCCTGCAATGACAACAAGCTCAGTCCAATGATGCTGTGACACACCGCCCCAGACCATGACGGACCCTCCACCTCCAAATCGATCCCGCTCCAGAGTACAGGCCTCAGTGTAACGCTCATTTCTTCGACGATAAACGCGAATCCGACCATCACCCCTGGTGAGACAAAACCGCGACTCGTCAGTGAAGAGCACTTTTTGCCAGTCCTGTCTGGTCCAGCGACGGTGGGTTTGTGCCCATAGGCGACATTGTTACCAGTTATGTCTGGTGAGGACCTGCCTTACAACAGGCCTACAAGCCCTCAGTCCAGCCTCTCTCAGCCTATTGCGGACAGTCTGAGCACTGATGGAGGGATTGTGCGTTCCTGGTGTAACTCGAGCAGTTGTTGTTGCCATCCTGTACCTGTCCCGCAGGTGTGATGTTCAGATGTACCGATCCTGTGCAGGTGTTGTTACATGTGGTCTGCCACTGCGAGGATGATCAGCTGTCTGTCCTGTCTCCCTGTAGCGCTGTCTTAGGCGTCTCACAGTACGGACATTGCAATTTATTGCCCTGGCCACATCTGCAGTCCTCATGCCTCCTTGCAGCATGCCTAAGGCACGTTCACACAGATGAGCAGGGACCCTGGGCATCTTTCTTTTGGTGTTTTTCAGAGTCAGTAGAAAGGCCTCTTTAGGGTCCTAAGTTTTCATAACTGTGACCTTAATTGCCTACCGTCTGTAAGCTGTTAGTGTCTTAACGACCGTTCCACAGGTGCATGTTCATTAATTGTTTATGGTTCATTGAACCAGCATGGGAAACAGTGTTTAAACCCTTTACAATGAAGATCTGTGAAGTTATTTGGATTTTTACTAATTATCTTTGAAAGACAGGGTCCTGAAAAAGGGATGTTTCTTTTTTGCTGAGTTTAGTACCGAGTTGGGATAGTACTGGTAGATAAAGAGAGGTTATATAGTACCAAGTTGGGATAGTACTGGTACTCAGTACAACAATAACCACCACTAGTACATCTGGTTATATCTCTGCCTTTAAGATTCAAAACTACTGTAATGCATCTTTAACACTAACATATGTATTTTATTTGAAAATGCAGATTGATGATGATGACGATGATGATGATACACTATACATTATATATCGAAAGGTATGTTCACACCCCTTCAAAAATTAGTGGATTTGGCTATTTCAGCCTCACCCGTTGCTGACAAGCAAATCGAGCACACAGCCATTCAATCTCCATAGACAAACATTGGCAGTAGAATGGCTATACTGAAGAGCTTTCAGCGTGGCACCGTCATAGGATGCCACCTTTCCAACAAGTCAGTTTGTCAAATTTCTGCCCTGCTAGAGCTGCCCCGGTCAACTGTAAGTGCTGTTATTGTGAAGTGGAAATGTCTAGGAGCAACAACGGCTCAGCCCCGAAGTGGTAGGCCACACAAGCTCACAGAATGGGACTGCCGAGTGCTGAAGCGCGTAGCGTGTAAAAATCGTCTGTCCTCGGTTGCAACACTCACTACCGAGTTCTAAACTGATCTGGAAGCAACGTCAGCACAATAACTATTCATCAGGAGCTTAATGTTTTTCATGGTTCCGGCTAGGCCCCTTAGTTCCAGTGAAGGGAAATCTTAATGCTACAGCATACAATGACATTCTAGATGATTCTGTGCTTCCAACTTTGTGGCAACAGTTTGGGGAAGGCCCTTTCCTGTTTCAGCATGACAATGCCCCCGTGCACAAAGCGAGGTCCATACAGAAATGGTTTGTCGAGATCGGTGTGGAAGAACTTGACTGGCCTGCACAGAGCCCTGACCTCAACTCCATCGAACACCTTTGGAATGAATTCGAACACCGACTGCGAGCCAGGCCTAATCACCCAACATCAGTGCCCGACCTCACTAATGCTTGTGGCTAAATGGAAGCAAGTCCCCGCAGCAATGTTCCACCATCTAGTGGAAAGCCTTCCCAGAAGAGTGGAGGCTGTTATTGCAGCAAAGTGGGGACCAACTCCATGTTAATGGAGTTCGACGAGCAGGTGTCCACATATTTTTGTTAATGTATTGTATTTCCATGTACAATAGCAAAGTACCACTACTCATAAAATATGTCTACTTGTTGTGTGAAGGATATGTCTTCATATATGATCAGGTTTCTAGATAATCTTAAATTATGGTGGCTTGTAATTTACAGTGCACTCTTAGAAATAAAGGGTTCCAAAAGGGTTCTTTGAGCATGAAAATGATCCCAAACACACCGACCGGGCAACGAAGGAGTGGCTTCGTAAGAAGCATTTCAAGGTCCTGGAGTGGCCTAGCCAGTCTCCAGATCTCAACCCCATAGAAAATCTTTGGAGGGAGTGGAAAGTCCGTGTTGCCCAGCGACAGCCCCAAAACATCACTGCTCTAGAGGAGATCTGCATGGAGGAATGGGCCAAAATACCAGCAACAGTGTATGAAAAACTTGTGAAGACTTACAGAAAACGTTTGACCTGTGTCATTGCCAACAAAGGGTATATAACAAAGTATTGAGAAACTTTTGTTATTGACCAAATACTTATTTTCCACCATAATTTGCAAATAAATTCATTAAAAATCCTACAATGTGCTTTTCTGGATTTTTTTTACTCATTTTGTCTGTCATAGTTGACGTGTACCTATGATGAAAATTACAGGCCTCTCTCATCTTTTTAAGTGGGAGAACTTGCACAATTGGTGGCTGACTAAATACTTTTTTTCCCCACTGTATGGGCAAATCACTGGATGCATCAATTTGGACAAAAAAAGAGCCACAGAAGGTGAAGAAAACGGTGTGCGCATCATCATTGTTAAGCTGAAGGTAGACTACAAAAAACAGCTTGCAGGACCGCTCCACACTGGAGATGATACTCATTTGGGGTGGAGGGTTGAATTTATGCCACGACCGCTGATACAGCATCCTCTAGCCTACCTATGAGGCACAGGCTTCCGTTCTCTAGAGCTCCGAAAATAATTAAATAAAATGATAGGGTTTTAATTAAATGAATGGACAGCAACATTGTCTATTTTACTCAGTCTTTTATTTTTCGCATTAGAGAATGCCGTTTTAGCAGACATTGCCGCACTTGACAGGTGCACGATCTCATCAGCTGTATGAATGAAATGAGACTGTGTGCATTTTTATACGGCCCAATTTGTTGGTGAACAGAGATTCAACAACCACAATTTCAGATTAGAAGTCACATGTACATGGTCGCAGGTGTAATTACGGGGAAAATCTTAAACTCTAAACTCCCAACAATGCAGGTCAAAGTGAAATAAAAACGATACATGTAATAAAGAATATAAATAAAATATAAATAACATATATACATATTAACATGCATAAACAATTCAAATCTAGGCCAAAGTAATTTGGTAGTCTGGCAAGGCTGCGGCAATTATGGTAGGAAAAAGATCAGTAGCCTGATCGTACCATGGTATTTGGCTACAGCATGGATTTCCTACTGGTCGATCACGAGCTACCAGTAGCTACCAGCCCAAACTATTCTGAAAGTACATGCAATTTTCACATGTTCCACCACAAACTGTCAAACAAATCTAACAAGTATCAGACACCACAAGCTCCCAGCTTCTATCAACCCAATTTTGACATTATCCCTCCCCTGGTTATCCACTATTGGCTTAAAAAGCCAAACCTAATACAACATCTGCAAATTCATTTCCAGCAATATTGGCCTTCTGTCTGTGGTGCTCGTTAGTTTATTACTCCATGTTTAGCCAGTTGATGTGATATCATTTGTATCTATTATTTGTGATTTGCCAACTTTGCCATTAAATGAGCAGCAGCAGTACAGAACCATTGCTAGATGGCACATTCCTCACTTGCTAGATGTGCAATTAAAGGGCCAGATGCGCAATTAAAGGGGAATTACACTAAAATAATCTAAACATTTTAGTTCTTACAGACCTACATTTTTTTTGTCTTCTGATGTGATTTAAGCATTGACATGGCCTCAGAACATCCAATTTCGTTGTTTCTGGATGAACAATTGCAATTTTAAGAGTGAAAACTAAAACTGAGAACATAATTTGGGAAAATATATAAAAAAGCAGATTTTATAGTGCCCCCTTTGGAGTTGTTTATTACCAGGTATATTGACAGAAAATAAAGTGCACTACTTTCTCTTGTACACTAAGTGTACAAAAGGCTGTGAAGTATCTGTAGTTAAATCATATTAGTAATGTTAATTCCTCATATCAGAGCTGTAGCTCTGCCCACCGGTGAAGTGGACCAGAGCATGCTGGGCGATCTCCAGCTCAGAGAAGAAGATCAGCTCGATACAAGTCAAGTTCCAGCCATCCTTGTGTTTTCACACCAGTTAGCTTTCATTGTGTTAGCCAAGGCCAGTGTGCATCCTTGTCGATATGCAAGTACATATAAACCTTGTATTTGTAAAGGATAATGTCCCCCAGTGCGTTGTTTACATGCCCTGTAATTGTATACGTGTATGGTACGACATTATATGGGTATTACATTGTATTTCACTGTTTAGAGGTATTCAAGTTCATTGTTCAGTTGTAGCCCTGTTCTGAAGATGATGGTGCTATGCATTGTAGGACACGGTTGATCTCAAATTAGTGCAGTCACAGTCACGTTGTATTGCGCTGTACGGTCCTGTATACAGTGGCGCATTTAGCATGTCAATCTTGGTGGGGCAAACAAACAAAAAAAGTGGGATGCATGCCAGCAAAGCCACAACCCTAAACAATACATTAATTGTACTCAAACGGTGCCCACAAACTGTTAGGGCCTACGTACAGCTGTCCCAACATTTTACCACTGCCACACCTGGCTATCAGTGGAGCCCTTGTCTGGCAGCGAAACAGTTAATTCAGCCTAATTTACTGCCTTAAAAAAGAAACATAGCTGATATGGCTCACTTGCTTAAACAAATGTGGTTTCTAATGACAATTGAGATTTACAAACAATGGCATAAGGGGACGATAAGAGGCAAACCGTAATTTCAATTAAGACATTAATGAGCAAGCTAGGACTGACGTAGTCAATATAACTAACTTATTTGTTTAGCACTTTTGAAATGTACAGCGACAGAATTCAGAACATGGGCCGTTCTTACAGTGTACACCAAGTCAGAACCGTATGATAAATAAAGGGGGCATATAAGCAGACAATGAAAGCTCTTACAATATTTGATGATTACATTTCTCTAAAACAGGTTATAGGCTGCATGTGCACCACCAAGTCAGAACAGTAGGCGAAATTAAGAGGGGAAAATAGACCAAATTATTAGGGTGAGGCACATGAGCTACTAACAAGTTACTACACAACATACACTTAGTATTACTTTCTTAGCTACAGTATACATATCTCCCTGGCATATTACATCATTTATGCAGCAGCATACAATACATTTTTGGACTCACCTTGTTGTGCTGTGCTCACTTGAACAGGAAGGTGGCGCGGCGGTCCTTCGTGGGCAAATTTTGTCATCAAAGTCTGGCATGCTCTGGATTTATGGTGCTTTCAAGACAACTGGGAACTCAGAAAAAAACAAGGTTGAATCATGATGACGTCAGTGATCTTCAGGTCGAAGCTCTAGAAAGAGGCCTGAGTTCCCGATTTACAATTCCGGGTTGGATGACCGTTCAAAATTCATTTTCCCAGTCGGAGCTCGTTTTTTCCCAAGTTCCCAGTTGTCTTGAACTCACTGAAGTCAGATTTCCGAGTTAACAGTTTTGAGCGCGGCACAAATCATGCTTCATTGACAGCATGGCCAATGTTGAATGTTTATCATTTTAAGCTTGAAAAATAGACCCTTAATCCCAGACTTGGGACCACACAGCCACTCCACTCAATAGCAGGCTAGTGATTGCTTTGCAATGCTTGCAGTTAGCCACTGACTCCTTCCAAACCACTCATTGTTGAATTTGCGATTTCCAACTTGTTGCGTAATGTTTATGTCCAATGGCCGATGAACACCGATACGTTTTATCTATAATTTATCTTCATTATTTCTCTTCATATGGCAAGGATTAAAAAGGATTTGCCAGTAGATTGTCGACATTATTCATGATGATGACTGCTAGCTAACATTTTGAAAGTATGATGTTGACATGATCAGTCCAATCAAAGCTACTGTAGATATAACGTGATTTGACGTCATTTTATCTGTGGTCAATGACCTTGAGCCTTCTTGGATGGGCACTTCTAATGTATCTCTATGGCAGCACCCAAAGGGCTTGAATTTTCGAGCTCTACGCTTCGACTTGGCGGTGACTAGTCTCCCCATGAGTGACAGAACACTGAGCCAATCCCGGTGTAACTAGAGAACATTACCAACCCCTACACTCCGTATTTTCCGCTGGCTGCCCCACCACCACAGAGCTAGGCTGAAACACCTGTATTTTGGAGCTACCTTACTCAAGAAAGCATAAACGAGACCATGTTTGTATGCGGCTTTATTAACTCAATTATTTTATATATATTTTTACATTGTTTGCAAACTGATATGTGACATGTATTCATGCCAAAATAACATGCAAAACAGGCAAGCCCAAAAAATATATATATTGGTGGGGCTCTGCCCTGAATGACGGGTCGCCACTTCTCACAATTAAGGTATAGTCTGTGTGTCTATGCAGATAACTGTAGCCATTTTAAGGATTGGTGGTGTGTGTGTGTGTTCGTGCATGCATGCACACCAGTGACAGTGTGCGTTTTCTCTCCCCTCTCAATGCAGGCTGGAGTATAAATACTCCAAGCTGATGATGACTGCTGGAGATAAGGAGTGTGAGCTGCCTGCTGCAGACAGCTGTGCCATCATGGAGGGAGAAGATGCAGAGGATGACCTCATCTACCTCAACATGAAGTCCTTCACCAAGATCAAGTCCTTCTCCAGAGAGGTGAGGCCAAAAAGGTTATCATTTTACAGTCAACTGGGCACAGGATCTGTATCCCTGTATGAAGTATTTACAGTATAAATATTTTGCATTGCAAAGATCGTTTTGGTATAACATTTCTGAACTGTGTCTGTCATACTCTAACTCATACTCCCAGATACATGGTGTCTTTCATACTGTACCTCAGATACATGGTGTCTTTCATACTGTACCTCAGATACATGGTGTCTTTCATACTGTAACCCAGATACATGGTGTCTTTCATACTGTACCTCAGATACATGGTGTCTTTCATACTGTAACCCAGATACATTGTGTCTTTCATACTGTAACTCAGATACATGGTGTCTTTCATACTGTAACCCAGATACATGGTGTCTTTCATACTGTACCTCAGATACATGGTGTCTTTCATACTGTAACTCAGATACATGGTGTCTTTCACACTGTAACCCAGATACATGGTGTGTTTCTTACTGTACCTCAGATACATGGTGTCTTTCATACTGTAACTCAGATACATGGTGTGTTTCTTACTGTACCTCAGATACATGGTGTCTTTCATACTGTACCTCAGATACATGGTGTCTTTCATACTGTAACCCAGATACATGGTGTCTTTCATACTGTAACTCAGATACATGGTGTGTTTCTTACTGTACCTCAGATACATGGTGTCTTTCATACTGTACCTCAGATACATGGTGTCTTTCATACTGTAACTCAGATACATGGTGTGTTTCTTACTGTACCTCAGATACATGGTGTTTTTCCTACTGTAACTCAGATACATGGTGTCTTTCATACTATAACCCAGATACATGGTGTCTTTCTTACTGTACCTCAGATACATGGTGTCTTTCATACTGTAACCCAGATACATGGTGTCTTTCATACTGTAACCCAGATACATGGTGTCTTTCATACTGTAACTCAGATACATGGTCCATTGGGTTTGCAATGGAAAGTAGTACATAGTACAAGTAGTTTCTATCTCGATGAATGTTTTGATCACTCTACAATGACAACATCTGTGTTTGATGTGTTTTCACAGAGCTCGTCAGATGGGTTTGACTCTGAGCTAGAAGAGCACCTGAAACCTCCTTCAACCTCTGGATGGAGGAACACATACAGTGAGGGAAAAAAGTATTTGATCCCCTGCTGATTTTGTACGTTTGCCCACTGACAAAGAAATGATCAGTCTATACTTTTAATGGTAGGTTTATTTGAACAGTGAGAGACAGAATAACAACAACAAAATCCAGAAAAACGCATGTCAAAAATGTTATAAATTGATTTGCATTTTAATGAGGGAAATAAGCATTTGACCCCTCTGCAAAACATGACTTAGTACTTGGTGGCAAAACCCTTGTTGGCAATCACAGAGGTCAGACGTTTCTTGTAGTTGGCCACCAGGTTTGCACACATCTCTGGAGGGATTTTGTCCCACTCCTCTTTGCAGATCTTCTCCAAGTCATTAAGGTTTCGAGGCTGACGTTTGGCAACTTGAACCTTCAGCTCCCTCCACAGATTTTCTATGGGATTAAGGTCTGGAGACTGGCTAGGCCACTCCAGGACCTTAATGTGCTTCTTCTTGAGCCACTCCTTTGTTGACTTGGCCGTGTGTTTTGGGTCATTGTAATGCTGGAATACCCATCCACGACACATTTTCAATGCCCTGGCTGAGGGAAGGAGGTTCTCACCCAAGATTTGACGGTACATGGCCCCGTCCATCGTCCTTTTGATGCGGTGAAGTTGTCCTGTCCCCTTAGCAGAAAAACACCCCCAAAGCATAATGTTTCCACCTCCATGTTTGACGGTGGGGATGGTGTTCTTGGGGTCATAGGCAGCATTCCTCCTCCTCCAAACACGGCAAGTTGAGTTGATGCCAAAGAGATCGATTTTGGTCTCATCTGACCACAACACTTTCACCCAGTTCTCCTCTGAATCATTCAGATGTTCATAGGCAAACTTCAGACAGGCATGTACAGTGGGGAGAACAAGTATTTGATACACTGCCGATTTTGCAGGTTTTCCTACTTACAAAGCATGTAGAGGTCTGTAATTTTTATCATAGGTACACTTCAACTGTGAGAGACGGAATCTAAAACAAAAATCCAGAAAATCACATTGTATAATTTTTAAGTAATTAATTTGCATTTTATTGCATGACATAAGTATTTGATCACCTACCAACCAGTAAGAATTCCGGCTCTCACAGACCTGTTAGTTTTTCTTTAAGAAGCCCTCCTGTTCTCCACTCATTACCTGTATTAACTGCACCTGTTTGAACTCGTTACCTGTATAAAAGACACCTGTCCACACACTCAATCAAACAGACTCCAACCTCTCCACAATGGCCAAGACCAGAGAGCTGTGTAAGGACATCAGGGATACTGTCACACCCTGGCTCTGGGGACTCTATATGTTGAGCCAGGGTGTGTAGATTCTATGTGTTTTTGTTCTATGTTCACTGTCTAGTATTGTATATCTATGTTGGCCAGAGTGGTTCCCAATCAGAGGCAACGAGTGTCAGCTGTTGCTGGTTGTCTCTGATTGGGAGCCATATTTGGACAGGCTGTGTTCCCACAGGTGTTGTGGGATCTTGTTCCTTTTGGTTTGTTCCGTGTTGGTTGTTTAACCTAGGACGTCACGTTGTTCGTTTATTGTTTTGTTCTTGTTATCACTAAAGATAATAAAGTATGTTCGCTCATCACGCTGCGCCTTGGTCTACTTCGTTCAACGATCGTGACAGAAGATCCCACCATACCAGGACCAAGCAGCGTGTCCAGGAGCAGGCGGCCTGGACATGGGAGGAAGCGCCGGGAAAGGAGCTGGAGAGGTTGGCGATGGCCCAGGTGGGCCAATTGTGGTCCTGGGAGGACATGCTCGGGGGCAAAGGGCCATGGGCTAAGGTTAAGGCCCTGGCGAGAGAGGAGCAACGGCGTCAACAGTGTCGTCGTCGGACGGACGAGAGGCAACCCCAGAACATTTTTAGGGGGGGGCACACGGCATGGGCGACTGGGCAGCAGGAGGCTGCCACAGGGCGAAATGGGAGATTAGGAGAGGAGGCCACCGGGTTTGGGGGGCCAGAAGGCAGGTTGGCGGAGCCTGGATGGAGAGCAGAGCCAACTCCCCGTACTCAGGCATGGCAGCATGAGACTGGGCAGGTTCCGGGGTATGCGGAGCTGCGTACTGTGCCACGAGTGGTCCGGCATAGTCCGGTACGTCCTGTGCGAGCACCCCGCACGTGTCGTGCGAAGGTGGGCATGCAGCCAGGACGGAGTGTGCCGGCTCAGCGCTCGTGGTCTCCAGTGCCTCTCCTCGGTCCCGGATATCCTGCGCCAGTGTCACGTGCTGTTATGCCAGTACGGGTACACAGCCCTGCACGTCCTGTGCTGATGCCTCACACAGAGTGTGTGAAGGTAGGCATTCAGCCAGGACGGGTTGTGGTAGCTCTTCACTCCAGGTCTCCTATCCGTCTCCACAGCCCGGCCCGGCCTGTTCCTGCTCCTCGCACCAAGCCTACGGTGCGCGTCGCCAGCCCGGCCCGGCCTGTTCCTGCCCCTCGCACCAAGCCAATGGTGCGCGTCGCCAGCCCGGCCCGGCCTGTTCCTGCCCTTCGCACCAAGCCTACGGTGCGCATCGCCAGCCCAGCCCGGCCTGTTCCTGCTCCCCGCACCAAGCTAATGGTGCGCGTCGCCAGCCCGGCCCAGCCTGTTCCTGCCACTCGCACGAAGCCTACGGTGCGCGTCGCCAGCCCGGCCCGGCCTGGCCTGTTCCTGCCACTCGCACCAAGTTTACGGTGCGCGTCGCCAGCCCGGCCCGGCCTGTTCCTGCCACTCGCACCAAGCCTACGGTGCGCGTCGCCAGCCCGGCCCGGCCTGTTCCTGCCACTCGCACCAAGCCTACGGTGCGCGTCGCCAGCCCGGCCCGGCCTGTTCCTGCCACTCGCACCAAGCCTACGGTGCGCGTCGCCAGCCCGGCCCGGCCTGTTCCTGCCACTCGCACCAAGCCTACGGTGCGCGTCGCCAGCCCGGCCCGGCCTGTTCCTGCCACTCGCACCAAGCCTACGGTGCGCGTCGCCAGCCCGGCCCGGCCTGTTCCTGCCACTCGCACCAAGCCAGGGGTGCGAGTCGTCAGCCCGGTAAGGCCCGTTGCTGCTCCACGCACCAAGCCAGGGAGGCGCATCGTCAGCCCGGTCCGGCCCGTTCCTGCTCCACGCACCAAGCCAGGGGTGCGCATCGTCAGCCCGGTCCGGCCCGTAGCTGCTCCACGCACCAAGCCAGGGGTGCGCATCGTCAGCCCGGTCCGGCCCGTTCCTGCTCCACACACCAAGCCAGGGGTGCGCATCGTCAGCCCGGTCCGGCCCGTTGCTGCTCCACGCACCAAGCCAGGGGTGCGCATCGTCAGCCCTGTCCGGCCCGTTCCTGCTCCACGCACCAAGCCAGGGGTGTGCGTCGTCAGTCCGGCACAACCCGTGCCTGGGTCACCGGTGCCTGGTCAGGTACCGGTCAGCTGCTCCACACCGGAGCTTAAGCAATCCGCTCCTACGATGTCCAGTCCAGCTCCAGCCAGCGGGGCCAGACCGGACCAGGGGCGCTACGGGGGGATTATTGGAGGGTGGTGGGCAAGCCCGGAGCCGGAACCGCCTCCGAGGAGGAATGCCCACCCAGCCCTCCCCTGTTTGGTTTATGTTGAGGCGCGGTCGCGGTCCGCGCCTTTAGGGGGGGGTACTGTCACACCCTGGCTCTGGGGACTCTATATGTTGAGCCAGGGTGTGTAGATTCTATGTGTTTTTGTTCTATGTTCACTGTCTAGTATTGTATTTCTATGTTGGCCAGAGTCGTTCCCAATCAGAGGCAACGAGTGTCAGCTGTTGCTGGTTGTCTCTGATTGGGAGCCATATTTGGACAGGCTGTGTTCCCACAGGTGTTGTGGGATCTTGTTCCTTTTGGTTTGTTCCGTGTTGGTTGTTTAACCTAGGACGTCACGTTGTTCGTTTATTGTTTTGTTCTTGTTATCACTAAAGATAATAAAGTATGTTCGCTCATCACGCTGCGCCTTGGTCTACTTCGTTCAACGATCGTGACAGATACAATTGTAGACCTGCACAAGGCTGGGATGGGCTACAGGACAATAGGCAAGCAGCTTGGTGAGAAGGCAACAACTGTTGGCGCAATTATTAGAAAATGGAAGAAGTTCAAGATGACGGTCAATCACCCTCGGTCTGGGGCTCCATGCAATATCTCACCTCGTGGGGCATCAATGATCATGAGGAAGGTGAGTGATCAGCCCAGAACTACACGGCAGGACCTGGTCAATGACCTGAAGAGAGCTGGGACCACAGTCTCAAAGAAAACCATTAGTAACACACTACGCCGTCATGGATTAAAATCCTGCAGAGCACGCAAGGTCCCCCTGCTCAAGCCAGCGCATGTCCAGACCCGTCTGAAGTTTGCCAATGACCATCTGGATGATCCAGAGGAGGAATGGGAGAAGGTCATGTGGTCTGATGAGACAAAAATAGAGCTTTTTGGTCTAAACTCCACTCGCCTTGTTTGGAGGAAGAAGAAGGATGAGTATAACCCCAAGAACACCATCCCAACCATGAAGCATGGAGGTGGAAACATCATTCTTTGGGATGCTTTTCTGCAAAGGGGACAGGACGACTGCACCGTATTGAGGGGAGGATGGATGGGGCCATGTATCGCGAGATCTTGGCCAACAACCTCCTTCCCTCAGTAAGAGCATTGAAGATGGGTCGTGGCTGGGTCTTCCAACGACCCGAAACACACAGCCAGGGCAACTAAGGAGTGGCTCCGTAAGAAGCATCTCAAGGTCCTGGAGTGGCCTAGCCAGTCTCCAGACCTGAACCCAATAGAAAATCTTTGGAGGGAGCTGAAAGTCCGTATTGCCCAGCGACAGCCCCGAAACCTGAAGGATCTGGAGAAATACCTGCTGCAGTGTGTGCAAACCTGGTCAAGACCTACAGGAAACGTATGATCTCTGTAATTGCAAACAAAGGTTTCTGTACCAAATATTAAGTTCTGCTTTTCTGATGTATCAAATACTTATGTCATGCAATAAAATGCAAATTAATTACTTAAAAATCATACAATGTGATTTTCTGGATTTTTGTTTTAGATTCCGTCTCTCACAGTTTAAGTGTACCTATGATAAAAATTACAGACCTCTACATGCTTTGTAAGTAGGAAAACCTGCAAAATCGGCAGTGTATCAAATACTTGTTCTCCCCACTGTATATGTGCTTTCTTGAGCAGGGGGACCTTGTGGGCGCTGCAGGATTTCAGTCATTCACAGCGTAGTGTGTTACCAAAATGTTTTCTTGGTGACTATGGTCCCAGCTGCCTTGAGATCATTGACAAGATCCTCCCGTGTAGTTCTGGGCTGATTCCTCACCATTCTCATGATCAATGCAACTCCACGAGGTGAGATCTTGCATGGCGCCCCAGGCAGAGGGAGATTGACAGTTATTTTGTGTTTCTTCCATTTGCGAATAATCGCACCAACTGTTGTCACCTTCTCACCAAGCTGCTTGGTGATGGTCTTGTAGCCCATTCCAGCCTTGTGTAGGTCTACAATCTTGTCCCTGACATCCTTGGAGAGCTCTTTGGTCTTGTTCATGGTGGAGAGTTTGGAATCTGATTGATTGATTGCTTCTGTGGACAGGTGTCTTTTATACAGGTAACAAGCTGAGATTAGGAGCACACACTATACAGGTAACAAGCTGAGATTAGGAGCACTCGTGTGTGCTCCTAATCTCAGCTTGTTACCTGTATAAAAGACACCTGGGAGCCAGAAATCTTTCTGATTGAGAGGGGGTCAAATACTTATTTCCCTAATTAAAATGCAAATCAATTTATAACATTTTTGACATGCGTTTTTCTGGATTTTTTTGTTGTTATTCTGTCTCTCACTGTTCAAATAAACCTACTATTAAAATTAGAGACTGATCATTTCTTTGTCAGTGGGCAAACGTACAAAATCAGCAGGGGATCAAATACTTTTTTCCCTCACTGTATGGGAAGTATTTATTATTCGGTGTGTTGAAATGTTCAGAGCGTTGTAGATAGAAATGTATTAAATAGAGTTCACATGATTCCTGGACTCTATTCTACTTGACAGACAGTCATATCTGTTCTACACAATACAAATCTATGGGAACGTTCTGTAATGTTGCACCTCCTGAACAGTATGAATGTTGCTCCCTTCACTGCATAGCACCAGACAAGAAGCATCTATTCTAAACCAAACAGAATGGAATGAATGGAATGGCTGGAACATGATGGATGTCTTTATAAGTTCACAGAGAGGTGAACAGAGCAAACATTTTGTTCAGAAAACCTCTACGTTTAAACCCTCAACATCTCTGGGTTGTTGCAAGAATTATGTTAGAGATCAGTGGTGGAAAAAGTACTCAATTGTCATA
The DNA here is from genome assembly GCF_964263955.1 of Coregonus lavaretus. Lineage (NCBI taxonomy): Eukaryota > Metazoa > Chordata > Actinopteri > Salmoniformes > Salmonidae > Coregonus > Coregonus lavaretus. The sequence goes on from NC_140007.1 coordinate 41,385,164, forward strand.
CTTGAGTAAAAGTAAAAAGTAAAGTAAATACTATACATCAAATTCCTTATATTACGCAATCCAGATAGCATGATTTGAATGTATTTATTGACATCCAGGGGCATACTCCAACACTCAGACATCACAAACGCAGTATTAGTGTTTAGTTAGTGGTCAGAGGCAGTAGGAATGAAAACACGCTTTGCCTGAGCATTTGAAATGTAACGAGTACTTTTGGGTGTCGGGACATTTTGGGAGTAATAAGTACATATTTTCTTTAGGACTATACATTTTAAATGTAAGTAATTTAGCAGATGCTGTTATCTAGAGCGACAGTAATTTACATTTTACATTTTAGCAGACACTCTTATCCAGAGCGACTTACAGTTAGTGAGTGCATACATTTTCCATACTGGCCCCCCATGGGAATCGAACCCACAACCCTGGCGTTGCAAGCGCCATGCTCTACCAACTGAGCTACAGGAGTAGTGAGTGCATACATTTTCGTACTGGTCCCCCGTGGGAATCAAACCCCCAACCATGCTCTACCAACTGAGCCACACGGGACCAATGTAATGTAGTGTAATAAACGTTTTCCAAAATATAAATAGTAAAGTACAGATACCCAGTAGTACTTCAAAGTAGTTTTACTTAGTTAGTTAGTTTTACTTAGTTACACCCCTGTTAGAGATAATGGGAATATGTTTTTTTACCTCAAGTTTTTATTTATTTGATCATATCAAAACAAATTCATGTTTCCAAGCATTAGGAGAATGCTTTTCTCACCAAATTGTGTTGGTGTTTTGAAGCTAACATGGACTGATTTGATGCTCTCCCAATAGTAATATAGTTTGCAGCCATGTAAAAATCTCAATGGGTGCCTTATAGTTTATGGTGAGATTGATTTCCCACAATATTTTAGATATATTTTCACGAAACATGTGAACCTGTGCTTTTGGTGTATTAATTAGTAATGTGTGTATTTTCGTTTTTTGAATTATCAGCCATTATGGGTCTGCCTTTTATTAAAACATTTCCAATTGATGTCTGTTGGCAAAATTTTTTTGTGAAAAAGCATTACTTTGTTCTTATTTCTACTCATACTGCGGTATAGTCCCGTGTAGCTTAGTTGATAGAGCATGGCGCTTGCAACGCCAGGGTTGTGGGTTCGATTCCCACGGGGGACTAGTATGAAACAATTAATTTAAAAAATGTATGCGCTCACTAACTGTTAATCGCTCTGGATAAGAGCGTCTACGTAAATTAATAGTTTTATTTAATTTGGAAATGGGGCCATTTACTAAATGTTTGATACATGTTTTTATTGACTCTTGAAAGTAATTTTATTTGCATTAAAATCACTGTTTGTCTATACTTTTAAATAAACTTATTGAAAAGGTTCTGTGAAAAAAAGACTTTCTTCCCACATCTGCAATATCTGGTTTGTCCAATATTTTTTTTGTCCTTTGAGTTACTTGAGATTTGGAGCTCATCTCGCGACATTTTGTTGTTGGCGCACACTAAAATGGGCGCGCCGGGAGCCTGAACGCAAATGGAGTAGCTTGGAACGCTTTCTCAACAAACTCGTTCCGTCCCAAAACGTGCATCATTTCAAGATTTATGCATCTCGCTCACAACGAACTGGCTAGATAGAGGTTACAGCATTTTCTTCAACTAGTTAGCGAACTTACTTTAGTTGCACGAATCTAGCTGCTGCCACCTTTGGCCAAGAAAAAGGAGAAGTCACAACTTGCAGTTTGAGGGTTGTTCTGCGGGAATGTCGCAGAAAGAAAGACCTAAGTTTTATCGGCAGGAGGTGACCAAGACGATTTGGGAGGTACCAGAACGCTACCAGACCTTGTCTCCAGTCGGGTTCGGGGCCTACGGATCAGTTTGGTAAATCACGCTTTTGTCCTATTATGTCTCCGCAGAGAGCTAGCCAATGTAGCCATTAATTTCAATAAGGACTTCATATATGCTAAAGTTAGCTTTCCGGCTAGTGTATTCAGAATAGAACGCTGCCCCGCCGTAAGGCCCATTCTCGAACTGTGCCAGTGAGAGCGAGCGAACATGCGAACCCTTACCCTAACCAGTCTGTCCTCGCACAATCGAATAACATTAGCTGGACTCACCATTCGCTAAAATGTTGCCATATGAAATGCTGCAATGTCCCAGCTACAAAGTTTGCGAGTTACGTGCACGATTGAAATGTAGCCAGGTACTTTTATAGCTTATCCGAATAGCACAATTCAATTTAAACGTATTAAAGCTATTAAAATATTATGCAAATTGATAGCCACAAAGAGAGTTGGGAAGTAGTCCGTGTGGTCGTAAGGGTTATTGGTTTCGTGTACTTTCTGTTAGGTTATTTTATGCTTTATCCAGTGGGTTGGGTAACGGATGCATTTCGGACCCACAGTTTACAGTTCTTTAATGGAACTGTCGCAGCCGAAGTAGCAAGTTACATTTGTTGTTAAACCTCCTCAGAGTGATGACATGATGATGTTATGATGACTCATCGGCCCAGAATAGGACAAATTACTCTAACCAGGATACATGGCTCACTGGTTTACTGTCTGGACTTGTTCCTTAGATGTTGAAGAAAGGGGATAGGGTCTGTCTTGACTTGCTCCGTAGTTGAGGAAACAAGAGAGAGGGTGTGTGTGTGTCTATTTGAAGGACATTAACTTCAAGTTATTAACCTCTTGCCCTTCTATGTTTTACCATTTGAATCCACTTTTATTGAAGTACTTGCCTGGTCCCAGATCGGTTTGAGCTTTTGCCTACTCCATTGTCATGTTAGCCTAGTTTTTTTTTTCTCTTCACCAATACAGGCTCCTGTAATACTTCTGCTGCTAGGAAACAACAGGACAGGATAATCCTTCTAGGATCATATATTCAGAGGTTTCCTTTACCTTTAGTTAATGAAAATGGTCCTAGTAGTACCCTGTATTACCCTAGTTGTACCCTGTATTACCTATTACCGACTATGTTATTAGTATCATCTGCTGGGTTGGTGTGTGAGTAAACATCTAGTTGTTGTTGTGTTCCCCATAACGGGCAGCAACTGCTGTGCTGCTGCCAGGCAGAAGGAGGATTTGTTGATGGTGGGATTACTGTTGGGTTAAAAAAGGGAACTGGAAATCAGACATTTTTATACTACCGTACATAAAACATTTGCTTTATATTCAGAAGGACTACCTCGTTTGTGTGCACCCCAGCTCACATACGTACAACTTTATCTAAATGTTTATGTTTGGTGTGGCCCGGGGACTCCTGACCTCCTTGGTCTTGCAACTATTTCATCACAAACAATTACTCTGCTCCATACTGTGAGTGTGTACAACAGTTTCTGCTCTCTTGCCAACTCCCTATAGAATTGTCAATGACAGCAATGGAGTTGGCAAGAGGGTCTAAACAGATCCAGGCTGGCAGCTGACTTCTCATGACTGTTATTTTATTTTACTTCTGCTCTTTTTTTTCTCAACACTTTTTGTTGTTGTTTTATTTTTTACTTTTTTTGTTAAAAATAAATGCACTGTTGGTTAAGGGCTGTAAGTAAGCATTTCACTGTGATGTCTGCACCTGTTGTATTTGGCGCATGTGACCAATAAAATTTGATTTGATTTTGATTTGTGGTTAGGAAAGATTCAAAGAGTGAGGAAGTGAGCTGGAGACTTCCCTCCCCTAGTCTCAGTCAGCCAGGGTGAATCTCCAAAGTATTATCCTCAATTCCTCAGGTCCTCCCTCTCCTTGCCATCTTCTCAAGACGTCAGAGGAAGAGAGGAGAGCATTGTTTCAAGTTTCTTAATGTCACATGCACAAGTACAGTGAAATGCCTTTCTTGCAAACTCAAAACCCAACAATGCAGTATTACTAGACAAAAGCACACACGAAATAAGAATAAGAGATATGAAATACATGATTAAGTAAGTATACTATATACAGGAAATATTTACAAAGTCAGTTCCAATACCATATTTACATGTGCAGGGATACTGGAGTGATGGAGGTAGATATGTATAGGGGTCAGGTGACTAGGCAACAGGATATAAGATAAACAGAGTAGCAGCAGCTTGCATGTGAGTGGGTGTGTGCGGGTGTGTAGAGTCAGTATAAATGTATGTGCATATTATGTGTGAGTGAGAAAATGATGGAGTGAGTGTTTGTGTGTGTTGGAGTGACAGTGTGTGTTGGAGTGACAGTGTGTGAGTTTGTAGGGCCCTGTGAGTGTTTGTATTTATTTTTATTTTTTAATTTTACCTTTTTTTAACTAGGCAAGTCAGTTAAGAACAAATTCTTATTTACAATGACGGCCTACACCGTGCATAGAGACAGGTCGATAAAGATACAAGGTAAACTCGGTCCGTGTAGCTATTCTGTTAGCTATTTATCAGTCGTATTGCTTGGGGATAGGAGCTGTTCAAGAGCCTGTTGGTGTCAGACTTGATTCACCGGTACCTCTTGCCGTGCGGCAGCAGAGAAAATAGTCTATGGCTTGGGTGGTTGGGGTCTTTGACGATTTTCCGGGCATTCTTTTCACGCCGCCTGGATGGCAGGGAGCTCGGCCCCAGTCATGTACTGGGCTGTCCTGATATAGAGGTCCTGGATGGCAGGGAGCTCGGCCCCAGTGATGTACTGGGCTGTCCGCACAAGCCTCTGTAGCGCCATGCGATCCAGGGCGGTGCTATTGCCATACCAAGCAGTGATGCAGCCAGTCATTGGTGGAGAAGATCCAAGGTGTTTGTCTCCTCCAATGCTTTCCTCACTTCCCTCTAACGTTTTCAGAAGGCAGCTCCTCTTCCCCTAGCTTGTCAGCCAGACAACACGCCATTGAAAAGTTGTAGGGAGTATTGGTTCCATTTGGGAACCAGCCTCAGTCTGCTGAGAGATGACATTTACTTTTCCTCCTCACTTCAGCAGCTCTTGCATCACTTCATCTGGTTTCATGAAAATATCAGCCCCTTAGTGGGCCCATTTTAAAATGGGTGTTTTTCCTGTGTCTTCTTGGAAAATGACAGCCTGGCTGCAGCAACTTGCTTCAGGCTGACGCCTATTTGTGAAGCCTACAATTCAGATAGCCTACTGTTTGTAAAAATCGTGTGCGTAACATTTTGTCACAACGCTGATTTCTATTTGATCTGTACTTTTAACTATCCGTAACAGTACTTGTATTGCAGAAAAATGGGTGCAGCTCTGTTAGATAATGTTGACTAATATCCACCTCTTGTAGTTGAAATAAACTAATGAATTTTTGTCTTCTCATCCAGCTCGTCGTACGATCAGAAGACAGGTCTGAAGATCGCTGTGAAGAAGCTCTCCCGGCCTTTCCAGTCCATTATCCACGCCAAGAGAACCTACAGAGAGCTGCGGCTGCTCAAGCACATGAAACATGAGAATGTGAGTTCTGTCTGTCTTAAAAGCTCCACAACTGATAATAGTAACAGGTAGTACTACTGATAATAGTAACAGGTAGTACTACTGATAATAGTAACAGGTACCCCAGATTGGGAGACATGGAAGTACTACTGTCTCTGTCTGTCTCTCTCTTGTCTCTCTCTCTTGTCTGTCTCTCTCTCTCTTGTCTGTCTGTCTCTCTCTCTTGTCTGTCTCTCTCTCTCTTGTCTGTCTCTCTTGTCTGTCTCTCTCTCTCGTCTGTCTCTCTCGTCTGTCTCTCTCGTCTGTCTCTCTCGTCTGTCTCTCTCGTCTGTCTGTCTCTCTCTCGTCTGTCGCTCTCTCTTGTCTGTCTGTCTCTCTCTCGTGTGTCTCTCTCTCTCTCTCTTGTGTGTGTCTCTCTCTCTCTCGTCTGTCTCTCTCTCGTCTGTCTCTCTCTCTTCTGTCTCTCTCTTGTCTGTCTCTCTCTCTCTTGTCTGTCTCTCTCTCTCTCTTGTCTGTCTCTCTCTCTCTCTCTTGTCTGTCTCTCTCTCTTGTCTGTCTCTCTCTCTCTTGTCTGTCTCTCTCTCTCGTCTCTCTCTCTCGTCTGTCTGTCTCTCTCTCTCGTCTGTCTGTCTCTCTCTGTCTGTCGCTCGCTCTATGTCTCTCTTTTAAATGCAGCAGAACTATGTTGGCTACATTAATCATATTACTGAATACAACTGTGCTGCTGACTGAGATATCAACTGTAGAAAAATGTTGGTGGAAGTATTCCACTGTTCTAGTTCCAATGCTCCTCTCTGCTGAAACCAACTTCTTGTGCAGTCATGAAGTCATTGGGAGAGCGGATACAATCTCTCGTTCCCTGTTGCATTATTAACTTGACCATTGGCCTTTCTGTATTTCAGGTGATCGGTCTTCTAGATGTTTTCACACCTGCTACTAGTCTGGAGGAGTTCAATGACGTGTGAGTTGAGTTAACTGTTAGGCCTAACGTTAGCTATTTTATAATAATATAATATGCCATTTAGCAGACGCTTTTATCCAAAGTGACTTACAGTCATGTGTGCATACATTTTTACGTATGGGTGTTCCCGGGGATCGAACCCACTACCCTGGCGTTACAAGCGCCATGCTCTACCAATTGATCTACAGAGGACAACGTATTTTCTTTATATACTGAATGTCTCTTTATTACCCCTTCATATTTTTCCCTCGTCCAATACCTATTGACAGTGGATCATTCACTCAGCCAATGCCTATCGACAGTGGATCTTCAGACACCAACAGTGGATCATTGCCTCACTTCAGACACTAACAGTAGCCTTCAGTGTCTTTCTTTTCCCAGCAGCAGAGATCAAACAAAGCCTGCTCTGCCTGGGAAACTCCTGGGGTACCTGTTACTATTATCAGTAGTAGTACTACCTGTTACTATTATCAGTAGTAGTACTACCTGTTACTATTATCAGTAGTAGTACTACCTGTTACTATTATCAGTAGTACTTCCGTATCTCCCAATCTGGGGAACTGGTTACTATTATCAGTAGTAGTACCCATACGTAAAAATGTATGCACACATGACTGTAAGTCGCTTTGGATAAAAGCGTCCGCTAAATGGCTTATTATTATTATTATTATTATTATTATTATTATTATTATTATTATGACTTGTTACTATTATCAGTAGTACTACCTGTTACTATTATCAGTAGTACTACCGTATCTCCCAATCTGGGGTACCTGTTACTATTATCAGTAGTAGTACTACCTGTTACTATTATCAGTAGTAGTACTACCTGTTACTATTATCAGTAGTAGTACTACCTGTTACTATTATCAGTAGTAGTACTACCTGTTACTATTATCAGTAGTAGTACTACCTGTTACTATTATCAGTAGTAGTACTACCTGTTACTATTATCAGTAGTAGTACTACCTGTTACTATTATCAGTAGTAGTACTACCTGTTACTATTATCAGTAGTAGTACTACCTGTTACTATTATCAGTAGTAGTACTACCTGTTACTATTATCAGTAGTAGTACTACCTGTTACTATTATCAGTAGTAGTACTACCTGTTACTATTATCAGTAGTAGTACTACCTGTTACTATTATCAGTAGTAGTACCTGTTACCAATGTTCCCTCTAAGCTGCGTGAGTGCTCGGGTGCCACTATCAACGTTTCCCTTTAGTGTGGCAATTGTGATCGTATCAATGCAATATTAGCCACTTTCAATGCAGCAAACCGAAACAAAACGAACTATGCAAGAGATTTTTTTGTAGGCAGGACTCCTCGGAGTAGGATTATATTGCACACGACTCAGCCTGTACTCTACACATACCGGTGCGGCATAACCAATCAGAGCCATCAGACCATTGCCATATATGGATCTGTGCCATTTACTTTGAACTGGACTGTGTTTACAGCATGAGTGGTCGTGAGTAGATGCGCTTGTTTTGGGATCAAAGCAAGAGCTGCATGTAGCCACGTGTACACATTTTGTTCATATCCTTTGCTATTTTTTAATTTTTTAATTTTTTTTTGTCATTTAGCAGACGCTCTTATCCAGAGCGACTTACAGTTAGTGAGTGCATACATTATTTTATTTTTTTCATACTGGCCCCCCGTGGGAATCAAACCCACAACCCTGGCGTTGCAAACGCCATGCTCTACCAACTGAGCTACATCCCTGCCGGCCATTCCCTCCCCTACCCTGGACAACGCTTGGCCAATTGTGCGCCGCCCCATGGGTCTCCCGGTCGCGGCCGGCTACGACAGAGCCTGGATTCGAACCAGGATTTCTAGTGGCACAGCTAGCACTGCGATGCAGTGCCTTAGACCACTGCGCCACTCGGGAGGTCAGTTAGTATGTTATTAGCCCAGTTATAGATCATTTGTAGTCAGAAATAGGGGAGTGATTACTTCCTACAAGAGCACAAAACGTGTACATTTCTAGACATTAGTGTGTGACTATTATCAGTAGCAGTACAACCTGTGACTATTATCAGTAGCAGTACAACCTGTGACTATTATCAGTAGCAGTACAACCTGTGACTATTATCAGTAGCAGTACAACCTGTGACTATTATCAGTAGCAGTACAACCTGTGACTATTATCAGTAGCAGTACAACCTGTGACTATTATCAGTAGCAGTACAACCTGTGACTATTATCAGTAGCAGTACAACCTGTGACTATTATCAGTAGCAGTACAACCTGTGACTATTATCAGTAGCAGTACAACCTGTCACTATTATCAGTAGCAGTACAACCTGTGACTATTATCAGTAGCAGTACAACCTGTGACTATCTCCCTTCCTAACCTTGGTAATAGTTACTCACTGGCTGCCTTGGCTTCAGTCAGTTACGGTTTGTTGATGTTGAAAGTCAGAAAGAAGAGGAAGTGGACAGATTGTTCAGCTAGCTGCCTTCTCCCTCTGGTGTGTGTGTGGGGGTGCCTGGCTGAGAGGGTGTGTCGACACACAAGCCTGGGCCTGCTGCTGTAGGAGAATGTGCAGAAAAAACCCTGTTCCTACTCTCTAGAAGCCTCCTGAGTGCCTGAGTCTGTTAGTGCTATTTGCCATGTTTGTCTTGACTTTGACAGCAATGAAGAGCACAAACTGACCTGGGACCAGGCTAGCACTCTGGCAGCTCCACCACCGACAGGCAGGGGTAACTGAAGTGTGCTCTCAGCCTCTCAGATGCCCCCCTGTTCCAGGTAGATGAACACCCTGTACCACAGTGTAGTGGGGGGGGGGGGGGGGGGGGGGTCACATGCCACACAGAGAGCGGGAGGGTAGAGAAGGAGAGAGAGGGGTCTGGAGAGAGGGAAAAAGATATGTGAAACAGCTGCAGTGGAAGAAGCTGCTCTCTCACACAGAATGATCAAAAGGGAATCAAGGCTATTTTCAGCTTATGCAAATCATCTGTGTTCAACATATGCCTGCAGGACAGAGGAGCAAAGGGAGGGGTTTTCAAACTGCTGTACAGGAAAAAGATGGGATATGTTATGCAGAGGTGCTGTATCTGTGGTTCGCCCAAACAGCTCCTAAAATATGTGACTCACAAAACTGTTCATAGCTCCTCTACCCCTGAGAGGGAGGGAGGGAGAGCATGGATCAACAGGGATGGGGGCTCAGTATTTATATACCTCATTTATACCCCTTCCTCTCTCCCTCTCTCTGATTGAAACCTCCATGTGCTCCTCATGTATGTTTTGGCTCCTCTTTCTCCTCCCCTTCAGAAGTACTTTACCACTGTTTGGGCTTGTTTCATCCACTATGGGATTAGATTTGAATTACAAAGATAAGTGGGTTTAATGGACCTGAATTTTGTTTAATGACATTCTATTCGTGGAAGGCTCGCCTTGCTGTGGCTTCTAGAGAGAAGGAATGTGTGTGTGGGGAGCAGCCGCTCAACCGGTTTCAGCTGGCAAAAACAGACACTGTTGCCTTACAATCAAAGTGTTATTGACAACTTGTAAGCTATATTTCGTCAACAAATATTTGTTGTGAAAACAAATACATTTGCCCAACAAGCACGTGTTTGTCTCATACATTGTTACAGTTGTTGGTTAGCTAGCTAGCAAATTTGAGACATATTTGTATTGACATCACATCAGTCAAAACAAGAGATTTTACATGACATTTTAGTCATTTAGCAGACGCTCTTATCCAGAGCGACTTACAGTTAGTGAGTGCATACATTTTTCATACTGATGGTATCAAGAACAAGATAGAACTAGCTGAAACAAGCCATCTACGATTCACACCACATCACTTTCTTGTCATTGTTGCCTTCTATCTGACCGTTCAGACAACACACAGCCTTTTACCTCTTTGCACGTGCATTATTGTGGGGATGTTGTCAGCCCACCCGTCTATAGAAACACATGCATGTGAATTGTGAATGTATGTGTCTATGGGTAAAACAAATATAATGAAGAGTTTTGGGAAAATGTATACGTTTGTCTATATGGGTGGGAAACAGATGGCACGTCGTAATACAGTGGAGTTGGTGAGCGTTATGGGTTCACTGGGAACATTAACCAGACAATGAACCATTGGCCAACTACAGAAACATATGTCACACTAGTGGACTATGTAACAGTGAGAAACAGATGGTAGTCGATCTCTTAATACCACAGAGTCTCTAAACCCAGAGGTGCAACAATGCGAGACTTCTGGGAACGCTTGCGAAAATTGTAAATTGTTTTTCGAAATGTAAAGGCACAACCTAGATTGTAGCCAATGTCTTCAGTAGTTGAACATGTTATTACTCCAACCTCGTGAAAGTGACAAACTGACACCTTTTCATTTTCGTAAAAAAACTACTTTATAATCTGACGGCCAGCGCAGTTCGGCACAAGACAACCGTTAGACCCGATGACGTGTTTTTGCACGTGAGCTTAGCTAGCCAACGTTTCAATGACAGTGCCTACATGCGTGATCGGGGATTTCTATTGGAGAAGCACTTTCTACATATCTTCATACTAAACCGTCTTTGTTAATACAGTGGAGTTGTTTAGTTTGAGCTTGTGTCTTGTTGTGATTTGTAGGTACCTGGTGACCCACCTGATGGGAGCGGACCTCAACAACATAGTCAAGTGTCAGAAGCTGACAGACGACCATGTACAGTTCCTCATATACCAGATCCTCCGGGGGTTAAAGGTGAAACAACATGCCTGGAGATTTAAACATTCTTCAACTAACTGCCATTCACAGTTGTTGACCAGTGTTGTGTACATTCCCAGCAGGCAAAATTGTTGAAATGAAGTCAAATGTGTGTCATTTCAACCAGTTTTGCCTGCTGGGATGTACCTCAAAACTACAAACCTCTGAGCTAAAACGTATGATTCATGATGTTGATTTAATCTAATGCCTTTGCTCTCCTTCACCCCTCTCTCCTCAGTATATCCACTCAGCAGATATCATTCACAGAGTAAGTCTCCTCTCCTGTTTGATTCAGCCCACAGTGAAACAGTCCTTCCCAGTTGACAACACTGTGTCTTGTGTTAGTTTATGGCTACTTGGTTCACTTCCACATGGCAGGTTCAGGCTTAGGCCCTCGCCCTGGCCCTGGCCCAGGCTCGCTCCTTAATCAAACACTATAAACCACGGAGAAAGTGAAACTGTAAACAGTACCTCTGTTTTGTACCGTGACCGAGTCAATGATTCAGAGATGCTGTTTTGAAAGAACTAATCTGATTGGTTAGAGATTGAGTCAGTCTTGCAGAAGCACTGTAGAAGTTTTGTAGGAGCACTTGTACAGATAGTGGTGGTTTGGTTTGAGAGAATCTAGACTCAATTGAGAAAGCCCATTCAGATCTGGCCTCATGTAGGTAGTCTGTAATAATATAGGAACAATAATGTCTTGTCTCCAATCGCTCTTCAGGACCTGAAACCCAGCAACCTGGCTGTGAATGAGGACTGTGAGCTGAAGGTAAGGGAGTTTATTATTGGCCCATTAATTCAAACTGGATTCATCTTGAATTGTCGGGACAGGAGTGTCAGACAGTCTGCCTGAGGGGGTAACCAAGCACACCCTGATGACATGGTGTTATTAAAAGTTCGCTGCAAGGAGAAAACAGTGTGTGACCTTTGTGTTCACTATCTTGAAGTACAACATGGTTTTGTTGTGTCTGTCCACCTCAGATTCTGGACTTTGGGTTGGCACGGCACACTGAAGATGAGATGACTGGTTACGTTGCCACTCGCTGGTACAGGGCCCCAGAGATCATGCTGAACTGGATGCATTACAACATGACAGGTACTGTAGCTAGAGATCTGAGTGGTGTAGACGGCCTGCATCTGCTCACTGTAGACATGTTTACGAGCTATCCATTTAGGCTACACGTTGTTGATGTACTTTGATCTTGGGCCAACGGTCCTGCCATGTGGATGTCATAATAGCAGGACATTGTAAATGGACATGCTGAACATAATGGTTTCCACCCTATATGTAACAGTAGACATGTGTTATTCCTCTATATGTAATAGTAGACGTGTTATTCCTCTATATGTAACAGTACACATTTGTATAGCACTTTGTGACATCTGATGATGTAAAAAGGGCTTTATAAATACATTTAATTCGTTTGTTAACCTCTATGTAACCGTAATGTGTTATTCCTCTGTCACAGTAGACATGTGTTATTCTTCTATATGTTACGGTAGACATGTGTTATTCCTCTATATGTTACGGTAGACATGTGTTATTCCTCTATATGTTACGGTAGACATGTGTTATTCTTCTATATGTTACGGTAGACATGTGTTATTCCTCTATATGTTACGGTAGACATGTGTTATTCCTCTATATGTTACGGTAGACATGTGTTATTCCTCTATATGTTACGGTGGACATGTGTTATTCCTCTATATGTTACGGTGGACATGTGTTATTCCTCTATATGTTACGGTAGACATGTTATTCCTCTATATGTTACGGTAGACATGTATTATTCCTCTATATGTTACGGTGGACATGTGTTATTCCTCTATATGTTACGGTAGACATGTGTTATTCCTCTATATGTTACGGTAGACATGTGTTATTCCTCTATGTTACGGTAGACGTGTTATTCCTCTATATGTTACGGTGGACATGTGTTATTCTTCTATATGTTACGGTGGACATAATTATTTTCTCTATATGTTACAGTGGATATTTGGTCTGTGGGATGCATCATGGCTGAACTCCTCACTGGCAGAACGCTGTTTCCCGGTACTGACCGTATCCTTTCATTGCCCTAACCTCAGTTACCCTACTATGGGTCTAATATGAGTACCTAAGCTGAAACGTCCTCTACTTTGTGAGTATGCCTGACCTACCCGTTTTCGTGACTAACCTTCGAGTGGTTGGTGGTGAGATTCCCACACAATATGTCCTTAGTGAATCACATCGGATAAGACCGGAGTACACAAAGAATCTTGCTGCTGGTGATTGATTGACATGATGCTAACAGCTTTTTGCAGGTCCAGACAGTAGCAGAAGATGACTGACCGTGTGTGACCTAAAATAATGTGTTCTAAGCTTCAATGTTCCTAACCTGTTGTTCTGCAAAACTAACCCCACTATGGTGCCTCGATGCCTCTTCAACTAACCCCACTATGTTGCCTCTTGACGTTTCTTCAACTAACCCCACTATGGTGTTTCTTCAACTAACCCCACTACGGTGCCTCAATGTTTCTTCTCTTGCGATCAGCTCTGCTGTCTCTCTCCCTACAGCATGCCATGAGGCTGACTTGCACTGTAGAAGAGCTCATAGTTTGTCAGTTTCTGTAGCCACGCTCATTTCTACTTCTCCACACTTGGTCTCTAAAACTCTGTTTTGTCAGGCTTCCTGGCCTCCTTCCATTGTCTGTCAGATGCACACTGCCTCCTCTTCTGTAACACGTGTATAATAGTATGCTGGTCTGTATGAGAATGTTTTGATCTGGATCTGCTGAATGAGTCTGGCACTGATCTTTGTATTGCCTTGCCTTGTCTGTCAGTGTTTTTAGAGGTACTAACAGCAAGGCGTTTAAAGATGCATTCCCTGCGGTGTGTTTACCCATTACATGACCTAGTTCTTTTCCAGCACGATGACACCTAACAATTCCAATTGGGGCCCTGTGTTTTGCGCAATCATGTGTCATAGCAAGATTTTAAAGATTTAAATAAAGGTTAAAATCCAAGTATGTTACATGATTGCGCAAAACGCAGAGCCCTACATATAATATAGGAGGTCATGTTGTTGATTTTCAACCGTTCACAGAGTAGCTGCGATGTCAATGGAGACAGTTGATGTAAATATTCTGATATAGTTTATACAAGTATGTTACACTTAGTTTATAATATATGTTATAGTCCGTGTGAAACTCTGAAAATGCAATGTCCCAGGCTGCTTTTGTGATTGTTCTTGGTTCCATTGTGCCAGGCAAGCTCAATCAGTTATTTTAAAGACAACATACTGTTGTTGCTGGTTCCTCCCCCCTCCGCTGCCAGCTCCTGTTGATCCTTTACACACAGTACCTGTTAGACATTGATCAGTTGAAGCTAATAATGCTGCTCGTTGGGACGCCAGGGCCTGAGCTCTTGATGAAAATCTCCTCAGAGTCTGTGAGTTATACACATCGTTATTATGCTACAAGGTCTTTGGTTGCTTAAATTGCTAAAGGGCCTGATAATTATTTGTTTTTGCATCAATTTGTGAAGTGTGTTTATAATCTTCAACAACCATTTGACATGTTTACATCCTCTTAAATCTCTGTCAAATGCAACACCTGTTTTGATTTAAACTAATTCTTCACCCTTCTCAGGGCTCTACAGTGCGGCCATTTTACTCCAATATGCGCCTAAATATTTTGCTGTGCGACCTGTATTTTTTTAATGTAGGAGCACCAGTGAGCCTAGAAAAATGACAAATTATATCTTTATTCCCCAAAAATATTTTTCATTGTGCTCCTACATTTTTTAAAACAAATAAAGGTCAGCGTAGAGCCCTGCTTCTATGTTCAAAGCTTGGGTTTCACTGCTATGGTTGATTAACTTGACTTTCTCCTGACTAATTGAACTTTCTCTTCTCTACCATAACCTCAAGCATGCTACCAATCTTTACAATCTCACCCTCTTTTGTTAGCTTTCCCTACAAAGATGGCACTATTCCCTTTTTGCACAGCGTCTTAGGAGGTGAGCCATACCATAAAACTCCTAGAGAAGACTGTTAGCCCGCTGAGCTAAAGCCTAGGCCAGAAAGCCAGGCATAAGCTCGGGGGCTAACACGAGTCATCAGGTCTCCCACTGACTAGCTGTTTATCAACTCACCGTCTTTGCTATACTGCTGTCTGTACTGATACCCCTTGACCCGTACCTGATAGATATAAACCAGCTTCAGCAGATAATGTGTCTGACTGGAACGCCCCCAGCCTCTCTAATAAGCAGGATGCCAAGCCACGAGGTGAGCAGGACCAAATTACTCAATTCAATGCATTCTCTATGGGGCCAAGCGAGGATTCGAACACAAGTCCTCGAACCTGCGTGCCACAAGACTGTTAGCCCCAGGGTTGGGGTAAATTCCATGTCAATTCAGGAAGTAAACTGAAAATTGCACTTTTACTTCCCGAGTTGACAGAATTGACCCCAACCCTGGTTAGTACGAACCACCGCCGTTACATCTAGCCCAGAGCAAAGCCACATACCGAGGGCCCCAATATTACAACCTCCTTAGAGGATATTTGCTCCCACATAAAGAGGAAGTAGACAAAAAAAACATGTAACATTTGATATTTTGACCTTTCTGCTTTTTTAGACTTGTAGGTTTCAATTTTCTACTACCCACACCACTCTATTGTAATCACTGAGTGGCATCTGATGCCTGCTGCACGTCAATGCAAGTCCAGCAGCAACTACTCTCTTGCCTTCTAATGTTTTGGTTTGCCATAGCAGTGTTGTATAAGGTATTAATATGCCTAGAATTGCACACTAACAAACTATGGCACATTGCCTGAACCAGAATCTGTTTGAATTGAAACACTTCCTCCTCTGACAACAGTGTGGTAAGGAAAGTAGGAACTGAAATTGACAGAATTGTTGAAGTGTGAACTACTACATTATAAGACTGCAGCCAAATAAAGAAACAATACTCCGTTATAATACTCTTATTCTCCTATTGCTTTCCCTCTCTGCACATTCACCAAATCTGCTATTAAACCCTTTCTTGCCAGTGCTGATAATTAATCCCCACTTGCCAATGCTGCCATGTGACTATGGTTGGGAGTAAAACTACTCGCATTTCTCCTGATGAGGGCCTCTCTAATCCTTGTCTGCATCCCAAATGGCAGTCTATTCCTCTTTTATAGTGCACAGTCACAAGTGGGTACATGGGGACTGTTGTGCCATTTGGGACATGCCCTTGTCTAATATGGGACTAACTAATCTTTACTCTCTGAATACAAGATTAGTGGCTGTTTTCCCAGACCCAGATTAAGACATTTTTTTTTTGTTGCCCAGAATAAGTTGCCTTAATCGGGGTCGGGGAAACCGGCCCTATAACCCCAAAAGAAAAGTGGTCATCTTGTGGCTTTTGAAGTGTATTCCAAATGGCACCCTATTTTCTACATAGTGCCCTATGGGACCTGGTCAAACGCAGTGCATTATATAGGTAATTGGGTGACGTTTTAGATGCCAGCCCTGTTTGCGTTCTATTGGCCTTTGACCTCCCATCTCTTTACTCCCATTGGTTTACAGGCAAGGAACTACATCAACTCCTTGCCTCCGATGCCTAAGAGGAATTTTTCTGACGTGTTCATCGGCGCCAACCCACAAGGTAGTGTTGGAAGCATTTTACACTCAAAACACTTAGCTGTAAATCAGATCCCAAGATGTTATAGTTTGTGATGCTAATGAGAGGGAGGAGTTCTAAGACGGCCTGCTGCAGCCGTTTTCCTATAACAGCACTCCTACTACACTGAGAGTCTCTGTGAATATGGACCCTGTTGATGAGGATTATGTTTTTCTGCTTGTAGCTGTGGACCTGCTGGAGAAGATGTTGGTTCTGGACACCGATAAGAGGATCACGGCTGCCCAGGCTCTGGCCCACCCCTACTTCTCCCAGTACCATGACCCAGACGACGAACCCGAGGCTGACCCCTACGACCAGAGCTTTGAGAGCCGCTTGCTTGAGATCGAGGAATGGAAACGTATGTAGAATGGAATACACAGGGTCATTATGAGATGATTTTAAGACCACCTAAAGGGGTTATACATGCTCACGACAAGTCTTGCAATGAATGCATTATTATAACAGCATCATGCATTATACCTGAATGCTTTAAGTAAAATGTGACCAAACCTTTTGTCCATCTTGCAAAATAAATGTATTTTGCTCTGCTCTGCTCACACCCCCTCGGACAGCTCTGAAACACTTGCAAAACACATTTCTCTCTCTCTCTCTCTCCTCACAGGGCTGACCTTTGAGGCAGTGTGTGATTTTGAACCACCCATCTTCGATGGAAACGACATGGAATCGTGATTGGGCGATGTGATTTCTACTAGCCCCTCCCCCGTCACCCCCACAACTCTATCACTGAGGTTCCCTCTTATCATACGACCTTTTGGAAAAACAATATCATAATCTGAGTGCCTACAAACGTTTGTCTATTGTTAGTTATATTTCTTAAGCTCGCACTCTCTCTCCCACCATTTTGACTCAGTAAGGTGTTGCCAGGGAAACGTTACAAAAATAGCCTGGTCCCAGATTCGTTGGTGCTGTGGCATGACAATGGCCATGGGAGTTGGCTGTACAGCCCAAACAGATATGGGACCAGGCTAGACCTACAATGGAGGATAGGACATTTTAAGAGCTGTTAAGTCGGTGTTAACTAATACTGATTGTATGTGTCTACTGCAGTGTGTTTTCAATGGAGAAACGGAGGCAAGCAGAAACCAACCACTAATACCATTATTGGTCCATTTCTGAAACATGTCATGCTACTTTTATTGTCTCTACATGTGCATCCGAAATGGCACCCTATTACCTATTTAGTGCACTACTTTTGACCAGGGCTCTATATAGGGAATAGGGTGCCATTTGGAATAAAGCCTATATTTGAACTCGTTTTGTATTCCTCCTTCAGAAGTTGTTGTTATTATTATGAAACTGTTGCTCACCACTGTATTCTATTTGCTCACCACTGTATTCTATTTGCTCACCACTGTATTCTATTTGCTCACCACTGTATTCTATTTGCTCACCACTATGATATTCAAAAGAAATGAGATGCTGAATTGAAACGTCCAGGAAAATGTGTTCTGATTTGAATCATTTTAATGTTGTGTATCATCTGAAATGTGGAATAATGCGTCTGTCACTCGCACTCTGCCAATCTACCAATCACAGCGTTTGCGTCACAGACTCCCAGGCTTTGTTTTCCTGTCAATCACAGCGTTAGTGTCAGACTCCCAGGCGCTTCAGAAACCGTTGATGGATCTGCTTTACTGGATCTGTTATATGACGTAGGTTGTGTCCCTAATGGCACATTACTGCCTATATAGTGCAGTACTAAATGCGGAAAACACATATTTCAGTTGAATGCATTCAGTTGTACAACTGACAAGGTATCCCTCTCCTTCCTTTTGACCAGGGCCCATAGGCTTATGGTCAAAAGTAGTGCACTATATAGGGAGACATTTGGGACAGACACAAAGGAGATTTGTTCTATTCTTCAACATTGTTATGAATTTAAGAAATTGTTTTAATCTACCACATTGCAGATTCATCCCCCCCCCCCCCCCCCCTTTCGGTTACTGGCCCAACGCTCTTAACCGCTAGGCTACCTGCCGCCCATTTAGTGCTCACAAACCGTAAAATCATTATTCAGTTCATTGAATACCCACATGATGTAATTCTGGCAGATTCAGACAATTTGTTGTTTAATAAATGTCTTTATTATAAGTGGCTTCCTCTCGTCCTCTCATCTCCTTGATCTGCACTGAGGTGAAGGAGCTGGACAGGGGTCAACCATATTGCTTTTCAGAACAGAACTGTGCAGATGAAGGACAGAATGGAAGGAAGCCACTGTAGACTATTGAGATACAGCCCCAGTCAGAATAAATAACCATGATAGCCCCAGGACTAGCCTGGTTGAACCAGATTGAATGCTGCGCTCCATTGAACAGAGAATTCAATCTGATTTTAGCCACTTTCCCTATTTACACTTTGAAACCAGATGGAGTTGATATGAGCCACTGTGGGTTGTCAATGAATGTGCCAATCAACGTGGCATTAAGTCAACTCAGAAAAATATGTATTTTTGGGTACCAAATCAACTCAAATGTATGTAAATATCTGTTCTATATTTTATTTTTTAATCTTCATGATTTATCTTTTGTTGTTTATCGAATTTAAACAATCTTCATTATCAGCATGTTCGTCATTTGTGTGTGTGTGTGTGTGTTGAATACGTGTTAACAGGAGTTTGGCGTGTCACGCTTAAAGCCGCAAAATAGACAAATTAAATTGATGTCAAATAAATGAGGGAATTGCTTAGATATATTTATACTTTGAGGTGGTATTTAAACTGGAGAGAGATACTGTTGTTTATTTCAGCAAAGCCCCATAGAAGACTGACATCTAAGAGTATTTACAGCAGAGTAACTATTAGTATAATTAATGCCTTTGTTTATAAAGAAATAAAGACAGTTATTTTTAAGTAGAGTCTGTTTTGTGCTTTATGTCCCCAAGTCCATAACCTGCATGTGCCAGAAGTCTTCACAAGCTGGATTGTGCATCCACCGACCAAGCTTTAAATATATATTGAATTCATGAAATATGGATGCCTATATAAGGATGGTTATAACCTGGGTGGTTCGAGTCCTGAGTGCTGATTTGCTGACAGCTGTGGTATATTCCACGGCTATGACAAAACATGTATTTTTACTGCTCTAAATACATTGGTAATCCCTTTATAATAGCAATAAGGCACATCTGGGTTTGTGGTATATGGCCAATATACCATGACTAATGGCTGTATCCAGGCACTCCGCATTTCGTCTTGTGTAAGAACAGCCCTTAGCCGTGGTATATTGGCCATATACCACACCCCCTCGGGCCTTAATCAAATAACAGCCTCTTTAATAGTCCACTAGGGGTCACACTTCACAAAAGATTGTCTTGTTGTGAGATAACGGAAAAACGCACAGAATGACCGTTTTTTATATACAATTTACATTTGAGTCATTTAGCAGACGCTCTTATCCAGAGCGACTTACAGTTAGTGAGTGCATACATTTTCATACTGGCCCCCGTGGGAAACGAACCCACAACCCTGGCGTTGCAAGCGCCATGCTCTACCAACTGAGCTACAGGGGACTATAGAAGTCGTAAGTTTACATACACCTTAGCCAAATACATTTAAACTCAGTTTTTCACAATTCCTGACATTTAATCCTAGTAAAAATTCCCTGTTTTAGGTCAGATAGGATCACCACTTTATTTTAAGAATGTGAAATGTCAGAATAATACTAGGGAGAATTATTTATTTCTGCTTTCATCACATTCCCAGTGGGTCAGAAGTTTACATACACTCATTTAGTATTTGGTAGCATTGCCTTTAAATTGTTTAACTTGGGTCAAATGTTTCGGGTAGCCTTCCACAAGCTTCTCACAATAAGTTGGGTGAATTTTGGCCCATTCCTCCTGACAGAGCTGGTGTAACTGAGTCAGGTTTGTAGGCCTCCTTGCTCGCACATGCTTTTTCAGTTCTGCCCACACATTTTCTATAGGATTGAGGTCAGGGCTTTGTGATGGCCACTCCAATACCCTGACTTTGTTGTCCTTAAGCCATTTTGCCACAACTTTGGAAGTATGCTTGGGGTCATTGTCCATTTGGAAGACCCATTTGCGACCAAGCTTTAACTTCCTGACTGATGTCTTGAGATGTTGCTTCAATATATCCACATAATTTTCCTTCCTCATGATGCCATCTATTTTGTGAAGTGCACCAGTCCCTCCTGCAGCAAAGCACCCCCACAGCATGATGCTGCCACCCCCGTGCTTCACGGTTGGGATGGTGTTCTTCGGCTTGCAAGCGTCTACCTTTTTCCTCCAAACATAATGATGGTCATTATGGCCAAACAGTTCTATTTTTGTTTCATCAGACCAGAGGACATTTCTCCAAAAAGTACGATCTTTGTCCCCATGTGCAGTTGCAAACCGTAGTCTGGCTTTTTTATGGCGGTTTTGGAGCAGTGGCTTCTTCCTTGCTGAGCGGCCTTTCAGGTTATGTCACTATAGGACTCGTTTTACTGTGGATATAGATACTTCCTGTTTCCTCCAGCATCTTCACAAGGTCCTTTGCTGTTGTTATGGGATTGATTTGCACTTTTCACACCAAAGTACGTTCGCTCCTTCCTGAGCGGTATGACGGCTGCGTGGTCCCATGGTGTTTATACTTGCGTACTATTGTTTGTACAGATGAACGTGGTACCTTCAGGCGTTTGGAAATTGCTCCCAAGGATGAACCAGACTTGTGGAGGTCTACAATTTTTTTTCTGAGGTCTTGGCTGATTTATTTTGATTTTCCCATGATGTCAAGCAAAGAGGCACTGAGTTTGAAGGTAGGCCTTGAAATACATCCACAGGTACAACTCCAACTGACTCAAATGATGTCAATTAGCCTATCAGAAGCTTCTAACGCTAAGACATCATTTTCTGGAATTTTCCAAGCTGTTTAAAGGCACAGTCAACTTAGTGTATGTAAACTTCTGAACCACTGGAATTGTGATACAGTGAATTATAAGTGAAATAATCTGTCTGTAAACAATTGTTGGAAAAATGACTTGTGTCATGCACAAAGTAGAGTTTGTTAACAAGAAATTTGTGGAGTGGTTGAAAAACAAATTTTAATGACTCCAACCTAAGTGTATGTAAACTTCCGACTTCAACTGTATATATTTTTCCTTTATACAAACATTTGAAAATAATTATTTTGAAAGACACCTTTTTATTGGCTTTTGGCTGATTTGTTTTACGCTGTGTGACAAACTAAAGATGTGTTGATGAGATATTTATATCTGTCACGAACGTTGTAAGAAGCGGACCAAGGCGCAGCGTGATAGGCGTACATCTTTTAATGAGTACTTTTCACCAACAACAAAACGATACGTGAAGTCTAAAGGTTCACCAACACAAACCTATACAGAACAAGATCCCACAAATAACTAGTGCCAACAGGCTGCCTAAGTATGGTTCCCAATCAGAGACAACGAGAATCAGCTGCCTCTGATTGGGAACCACCCTGGCCAACATAGAAAACACGAACTAGAACAAAAACATAGAAACTACAACATAGACACTACACACCCTGGCTCAACTTTTAAGAGTCCCCAGAGCCAGGGCGTGACAATATCATACAGTATGCCATATGACATTCAGGATATTGTAAGCAACAAAATAAAATGTGATTCCCAATAGCAAACGTGCAAGACAGAGTAGATAGCATGGAAAATGACACATATAATACCAAACTCTAATTGTCTTGATTTACATTTCTGTTCAAAGATGGTTTTGGGTACTTTTCCGTTGTTATGACTTTGCTGTAATTCAACAGGCTGACACCATGGAGATTTGAGGGGAACTCACAGCTGAATTCAGCCACGCCGGGGTCTGGAAAAGTCACGTTAGTCCTGTTCAGCCACGTCAGAAAGTCCTTCAGGCCGTAGTCACAGTGGAATCGATTCCTATATAAGTTGATCCAGCTGAGAGAACTGAAAGCCGCTGGGTCAGGAGAGGAGAGGAAATTGTAAGATAGGTCAACTGTTTTGAGACTCTCTGGGAAAATGTCTGGTTGGAGGTATGTGAGAGAGTTGAAGCTGAGATCCATCTCTTCCAGAGAGACGAGACCTTTGAATATGCCATCTGGGAGAGCCCGCAGGGAGTTAAAGCTTAAATCCAGACTAAAAAGCTTGATAAGATTTTCAAATACATCCAAACACTCTCCATGTGCCCATAACATCTGCAGGGCGATGTTCCTTAGCTCCAGCAGCTTCAGAGAGTTTACAGCAGGCACTGAAATATTACTTCTAAAGGTGCACCACTTTATGTAGTTGTTACCATACCAGATACGCTCAATGCGCATGAATTTAGCTAACACAATGTATACCTCCTCTAAATTAGTTAACCTGTTGTTTTGAACGTTCAGTATGATAGTACTGTTAGCAAAGCCCAAGAGGCCATCTAAGGATGTGATCTTATTATCAGCCAAACGAAGAAGTTGCAGGTTTGGTAGTGGTGCAAGGTAACCATATGTACCTAGTTCCCGAATAGAGTTTCCTGTAAGATCCAGGATTTGAAGGTTTGGAAGTCCTGTAAATGTCTGATATCCCAATGCACCAATATGATTGTAAGATAAATCTAGTTCTAAAATATTGGGTAGATTGTCAAATGTGTAAGAATAGATTTCCCCTAAAAGATTGTGTGACAGGTTGAGCCTTTGTAAATTTTCAAGACCAAAAAATGCCCCCCTGTCAATCTGGTTAATTTTGTTTTGGGCTAATGTTATGTCCTCTACCTCTCTCAGTGGACTGAATACTGCATATTGCAAAGTAAATATAAAGCATTTGGACAAATCTAGAATCTTGACGCCACTATTCTTGAGGCCAATGAATGTTTTCTTGTTTGGGTCTTTGACGTTGCTGAAACCAAATGATTTTCCCATGGTGCTGTGTTCCAGAATAATATGGTGAATTTTCGTTCCTTGGATTGCATTGAAAAACAATTTTGCCTTGTCCACATTGAATCCGTTGGAAGATAAGTAAAGTGTCTCCATGGACATGTTTCTAAAGGGATTTCCGCATCGTTTCCAGTCAAAACCATTCGGAGTCATACCATATAAATAGACACTGTTTAAGTTGAGCAACCGAAAGTGTTTGCCTTGAAAGCCAAGCAAATCTTCCTCACATATGCTTTCCATCTGGTTTAGGGTCATGTTTAACTCTTGGAAATCTGTCATGTTCACGAAGAACTGTGCAGGTTGGATTCTTTTCACTTGGTTACCATACAGATCTAGCGTTTCCAAGGAGACCAGGGGCCTGAGATAGTCGCCCTGTAATATGGACTCAGTCAGGTCACACACATACAGAGAGAGAGTTCTCAGGTTAGACAATCCCACAAACGCATCTGGCTCAATCTGTAAACCTGTATTATGTCCTAAATAGAGCACTGCCAAGTTTGCCAGTCTTTGAAAGGTGTTAGTTCTTATAGTAAGCCCATTGACTCGTTGCCAACTGAGGTCCAGTTCCTTTAACCCTTCAAGCCCAGAGAACGATGTCTCGTTGATCTCACTGATGTAGTTATCCCTCATATACACATGGGTAATGTATGGAGGCAGTGCAGGAACCTGATATAGAGACTGGTTGGTGCAAACTGCTATAGAACCATATAGTGGACATCTTGGGATGCATTTCACCACCTGCAGGTAGACTCCAAAGATAGCCAGCAGTATACGATTCCTCATCATCCCCCTTGCACAAAAGTAGAAAATAATGCAAATTATTTAAATATAATTAAAATGATGTTTATGTCATTACAGGGCTACCATACATACATTCATTGGATAGATATTTCAGTCTTGGAGTATCCCCTTCAGATGAGACATACTTGGCTAGGGAGTTTATGTTTAACTGTATGTTTGCACTAAAAGGTCCATAGTCCACTGGTTCTGTCCCAACCTGCTAATGAAAATCCCCTACTGTATATGTGTGCACAGAGTACACAGCTCTAGTCTGGTGTAAACCCAGGCCTGTTTGTATTATATCAATTAATCCCTTCTGCCCCCAAGTGTGTAGTCCAAGGAGAGCCTCAGGCAATTTAATTATGGCCTCAATTGATTTGATGTGGCTGAATGATTATCATGAGAGCTATTATATGGACAGTAAAATGTTGTTAAAGGTGCAATCTGGGATTTAAAAAAGCATTCACCCTGCCACTTTTTGAGGTAAATGGCTGAGGGATGGGGCTGGAGAAATGTCACCACTCAAATTCATAGACGGAACTATGGATGAATGGACTGACCATCCATGAGATCAAAATGATAGTTTCAAAATGATAGAAGCTATTTTTGTTTATTTTTGACCATTTTAATTAAAAACAATCAAAGTTAGATACTTAGTTATTACCCAGAAATTAGTTGAGATTGAGATAAAAATGGCTGAATTGGACCTTTAAGTTATTTTACAATTTTCCCCCCCAAGTTCAATAAAAATCCAAGTCAACAATCAGGTTCAAAGAATATATCTAAAAACAAATCAATATTTTATTAAGTTAAGTCAACATTTTTTAAAATAAATACAGTACCAGTCAAAAGTTTGGACACACCTACTCATTCAAGGGTTTTTCTTAATTTTTACTATTTTCTACATTGTAGAATAATAGTGAAGACATCAAAACTATGAAATAACACATTTGGAATCATGTAGAACCAAAAAAGTGTTAAACAAATCAAAATATATTTTATATTTGAGATTCTTCAAATAGCCACCCTTTGCCTTGATGACAGCTTTGCACACTCTTGGCATTCTCTCAACCAGCTTCACCTGGAGTGCTTTTCTAACAGTCTTGAAGGAGTTCCCACATATGCTGAGCACTTTTTGGCTGCTATTCCTTCACTCTGCCGTCCGACTCATCCCAAACCATCTCAATTGGGTTGAGGTCGGGTGATTGTGGAGGCCAGGTCATCTGATGCAGCACTCCATCACTCTCCTTCTTGGTCAAATAGCCCTTACACAGCCTGGAGGTGTGTTTTGGGTCATTGTCCTGTTGAAAAATAAATGATAGTCCCACTAAGCACAAACCAGATGGGATGGCGTATCGCTGCAGAATGCTTTGGTAGCCATGCTGGTTAAGTGTGCCTTGAATTCTAAATAAATCACAGACAGTGTCACCAGCAAAGCACCCCCACACCATCATACCTCCTCCTCCATGCTTCACGGTGGGAACCAGAAATGCGGAGATCATCCGTTCACCTACTCTGTGTCTCACAAAGACACGGCGGTTGGAACCAAAAATCTCAAATTTGGACTCCAGACCAAAGGACACATTTCCACCGGTCTAATGTCCATTGCTCGTGTTTCTTGGCCCAAGCAGGTCTCTTCTTCTTATTGGTGTCCTTTAGTAGTGGTTTCTTTGCTGCAATTCGACCATGAAGACCTGATCCACGCAGTCTCCTCTGAACAGTTGATGTTGAGATGTGTCTGTTACTTGAACTCTGTGAAGCATTTATTTGGGCTGCAATCTGAGGTGCAGTTAACTCTAATGAACTTATCCTCTGCAGCAGAGGTAACTCAGGGTCTTCCTTTCCTGTGGCAGTCCTCATGAGAGCCAGTTTCATCATAGCACTTAATGGTTTTTGTGACTGCACTTGAAGAAACTTTCAAAGTTCTTGACATTTTCCGTATTAAAGTAATGATGGACTGTCATTTACATTTTAGTCATTTAGCAGACGCTCTTATCCAGAGCGACTTACAGTTGGTAAGTGCATACATTTTCATACTGGCCCCACGTGGGAATCGCAAATGCCATACTCTACCAACTGAGCTACACAGGATATTTCTCTTTGCTTATTTGAGCTATTCTTGACATAATATGGACTTGGTCTTTTACCAAATAGGGCTATCTTCTGTATACCCACCTACTTGTCACAACATAACTGATTGGCACAAATAAATTCCACAAATTAAGAAGAAGGCACACCTGTTAATTGAAATGCATTCCAGGTGGTTGTGAGAATGCCAAGAGTGTGCAAAGCTGTCATCAAGGCAAAGGGTGGCTACTTTGAATAATCTCAAATCTAAAATATATTTTGATTTGTTTAACACTTTTTCAGTTACTACATGATTCCATATGTGTTATGTCATAGTTGTGATGTCTTCACTATCATTCTACAATGTAGAAAATAGTAAAAATACAGAAAACCCTTGAATGAGTAGGTGTGTCCAAACTTTTGACTGGTACAGTAAATAAAGTCAAACACATTAAACCACCAATCAACTTAAACAAAAACAAAACGAATAATCAATAAAAAAATAATTCATGAAAAGTTGTAGCTTACCTGAAGTGATGCGCGCTCATAAAACAGATGTGTAGAGCTTATGAGTATGTTTATGAGATAGGCTACTCCCCTCGCAGATAACTTGAAGCACTGGTTTTCATAAACGTTCTTATCCAACAACAACGACAGTGACCTACATGAGATGACCTTACTTCTGTTCTGACTGACTTAGTTCAGTTTTTATAGTCCAGTGGTGTTGACTTACGTCAAACCGTCCTCTTGAAACACAGGTGAAAACCTTTCCCTCTGCGTCAACGTGTTGTGCAATATTGTGTCACAATTACATTGTTATTACACATTATGCTAATTCAATGTGTAGAACCAGGGGAATTTATTTATGTCTCAATACACCATCAGGGGTGGAATTGGAGAAAACATATTACTCTGGGAATTCACCACTATCTGATCACCGGGCATGCAGCTGAAAACATTTTACATGCCAAAAATGCTCCCCATGATATTTTGGAAACTCCTTTCTTATGCAATTTCCACACAATTTTTGATTTGAATTCCACTGCTGCTTACCTGTTGCCCACTAGTGTGAACTTGTAGAACGGTAAAATGGTGTATTAACATATTCACTCTGAATGAAAACATTCTGAATAGTCCAAAACTGTAAAGTTTTGATATTACAATCATATTAGCCTCTCAGAGCACAGTAAAAAAAAATGTCAAGCTCATATTGGTAATGTCTTAGAGAGCAGGACAGACATGATCTGAATTACATGCAATGATGAAAAAATTGCAACCCTGCACACCCAAAAAATCTGCCTGGAATAAGACAATATATTGAACTAATGAAATAGGGATGTCCGTAAGTCAATAAGGATAAATAAGCATAATCAAATAGCAGCCTCCAGTAGTCCACAAGGGGTCACACTTCACAAATGAGTGAGCCTTATCATAGAGAATGATAGAGGACTCTAGTGCCCAAAAGCTCATTTTAGCATGGGCAGCGCTATTGAGGACTTTTATTTATTTTTAGTCATTTAGCAGACGCTCTTATCCAGAGCGACTTACAGTTAGTGAGTGCATACATTATTATTTTTATATACTGGCCCCCCGTGGGAATCAAACCCACAACCCTGGTGTTGCAAACACCATGCTCTACCAACTGACCTACATCCCTGCCAGCCATTCCCTCCCCTACCCTGGACGACGCTGGGCCAATTGTGCGCCGCCCCATGGGTCTCCCGGTCGCGGCCGGCTACGACAGAGCCTGGATTCGAACCAGGATCTCTAGTGGCACAGCTAGCACTGCGATGCAGTGCCTTAGACCACTGTGCCACTCGGCCTTTTACCATTTTGAAGTTGTCAACTGGGTGAGACTTCCTATGGGTTAAAGAAGGATCACATGATTCCATCCAGGTCATCAGGAGGGATCAGTCAATTAATTATACTTGTGAGCAAACATTCCATAACTGCAGGGGGCAGCAAATCGCCGACCTTCACTTTATACCTGTTAAAATAACACACTCCAGGTGGCAGTATGCACCCTTTCAGTTTGTTTACCAACTCATAGAAGTAGTAGAATAAGAAAATGGACTACTTCAAAGTGGATATGGCTTCAATGGCGCTGCCCATGCGCTCACAGATGCCATAATGGGACAAATACAAAAAAGAGTCCTCTATCCTTCTCTATTGTCCTTACCATGAGCCTTACCGGAGGTTTGACTTCACTGGCCACTCTTCAACCACTAGAGGGCCTGTCATGCCAAATAGTGTCCCCCTGCCAAAAAGTGTAATAGTTTATCGAACCCCATTGGGACAGTATTTGGCATGACAGGCCCGTATTTCTCTGAGGAGGATGAGCAGGAGGTGGGGCAGAGGCTTTTTTCACTCTCTCTCTAAAACGGTCTGTGTGTGTACCAATGTATTTTGGGTTTTCTCTCCAGGACTCTAAGTCCAGTGTGGATGAAGTGATTCCTGCCCCCTCCCTGACCTACCAGTCCCTGCCCAGTCTCTGTTGGCCCTGACTGTCCTTCAGACCCCTGGTCCTCACACCTGGACCGTCCACCACTGTCCTTCAGACCCCTGGTCCTCACACCTGGACTGTCCACCACTGTCCTTCAGACCCCTGGTCCTCACACCTGGACCGTCCACCACTGTCCTTCAGACCCCTGGTCCTCACACCTGGACCGTCCACCACTGTCCTTCAGACCCCTGGTCCTCACACCTGGACCGTCCACCACTGTCCTTCAGACCCCTGGTCCTCACACCTGGACCGTCCACCACTGTCCTTCAGACCCCTGGTCCTCACACCTGGACCGTCCACCACTGTCCTTCAGACCCCTGGTCCTCACACCTGGACTGTCCACCACTGTCCTTCAGACCCCTGGTCCTCACACCTGGACCGTCCACCACTGTCCTTCAGACCCCTGGTCCTCACACCTGGACCGTCCACCACTGTCCTTCAGACCCCTGGTCCTCACACCTGGACCGTCCACCACTGTCCTTCAGACCCCTGCTCCTCTCACCTGGGGTGCATTCAGCAGGGCGCAACTTCTTGGAACGTTCAGATGTAAATATTCTATGTAGAACAAACATGCCTCTGACTTGTAGAATAAGGAATCATGTTGGCTCTATTCGTGGCATTTCTATATGCCACATTCAACAATGTTTGGCTACTGAACGTGGCCCAGCAGTCCACCACTGACCTCACACAGATCCTGGGTGAGACCCAAGCAAGGGAGAGTCACTGGCAGGCAGCTTGTAGTTCTAAATGATTTCTAATCATTAGTAAAAACCATTCTAAAATAAATTATTATTATTTCAAAATTAAGTCATTTTCTGGTTTGGATAATATTTGACGTTTATAACAAATATTTAGATTAGCTTAAATTCTCTTTCGGTAGTTAGTTTAAAGCACAGGAGGTTGGTGGCACGTTGATTTGGGAGGACGGGCTTGTGGTAATGGCTGGAGTGGAGTCAGTGGAATGGTATGAAAAACATCAAACACATGGCTCTCTGCTTATGAGCCGTAAAGGGATGCTTTAATGATAGCCATATGCTTTAGCATTGATGTGGCGCAGTAGAGAGTTCCCAAAACATGAGCGCAAGCCCAATGCCATCATTACAGTAAACCTCAGGAAGGCTTCCCAGACCTCCAGCATGTGGAACTACTCCCCACTGACAGCACAACCATCTCTCCATCTGCAACACACCAATTAGATAGTCAGAGATGGGTGTGCGAGCAGGCACAACATGTGTATGGTATGCACAGCTGTGGAGCTGTGGAAGACACCAGCAGACATTTGACTGTGTTGCCAGGCACTTTAAAGTTAAGAAAGATAATGATGAGAAGGAATCTTTGTTTACTGACGCTGTTTTGTTTTTACTCTTCAGCATCAGCATCAGGTCAGTTGTTGAGGCAGCAGTCTCCCCAACCTGAGTCCACCCCAGAGTTGGTCCAATCAGTGGACACAGCAAAATCCTGAGAGGTCCAATCAGACATCCTAGAAATGCCTGCTGTATGGAGCGTCCAATTGTAGTGCGTTCGAATAGAGATGCCTGCCAGTCCGAAAGAGGAACAACCTCCCACATTCCTCCAAACACCAGTCATGGTACTGCCACTTAATATCCTTTTTTATTACTATGCATGATAATGATCATTAAACAAAACTATTCCTTAATGAAGGAGTATTGTGTAATCAGATGTGTCAGATTTATCGTACTCCGTGTTAAATTTGTTTGGCACTGTTAAATCCCAGCCTCGAACATTGGCCGGTGTGGAGCAGAGTTGAGGTAATGTTTGGCCTGACTCAGCACAATATTTGACCTCTCCTCTCCTCTCCTCTCCTCTCCTCTCCTCTCCTCTCCTCTCCTCTCCTCTCCTCTCCTCTCCTCTCCTCTCCTCTCCTCTCCTCTCCTCTCCTCTCCTCTCCTGATATCTCCACTGCCAGCAGTTGCAGTGGAGCACATTGTGCCGAACAGCATCGTGAAAGAGCCGCCTGCCTCTCGTCAACAGCCACTTTACTGTGGAGATACACTCCCCACCATATTGGCTGGCTGCAACCTGGTCTCAGAGGATTTCATATTATTCTGTATGTAAATCTGTGACCCTCCATTTAGTATGCTCTGTTAAATTTCCTATGGTATGTATTAATTTGTGGATGTCCATCACCCATTTGTAGTAAGTAGTTGAAAAGTTGCTAATTAGCTAAAATGCTAACTCACAACCTTTGGGTTCCTAGACATTCGTGTTATACCACCCATCCACCCACCCTACTTTTGTTTTGGCCTTAAGTAACCATCGGTCTTATGTAACCATACCAACCGTAACATATACTAATTTGAGTGTTCTATATTTCTGTTTACTATGTTCCATCTAGTCTATGAGACCAGGCTGGTAAATGTGGCTCTATACTTGGATTTGAGATAAATGTTTCATATGAGGAGACAGTACAGAATTTCACCTTTTATTTGAGGGTATTTTCATACATACAGTTGAAATCGGAAGTTTACATACACTTAGATTGGAGTCATTAAAACTCGTTTTTCAACCACTCCACAAATTTCTTGTTAACAAACTATAGTTTTGGCAAGTCGGTTAGGACATCTACTTTGTGCATGACACAAGTCATTTTTCCAACAATTGTTTACAGACAGATTATTTCACTTATAATTCACTGTATCACAATTCCACTGGGTCAGAAGTTTACATACACTAAGTTGACTGTGCCTTTAAACAGCTTGGAAAATTCCAGAAAATTATGTCATGGCTTTAGAAGGTTCTGATAGGCTAATTGACATCATTTGAGTCAATTGGAGGTGTACCTGTGGATGTATTTCAAGGCCTACCTTCATACTCAGTGCCTCTACCTGGTTCATCCTAGGGAGCAATTTCTAAATGCCTAAAGGTACCACGTTAATCTGTACAAACAATAGTACGCAAGTATAAACACCATGGGACCACGCAGCTGTCATACCGCTCAGGAAGGAGACGCGTTCTGTCTCCTAGAGATGAACGTACTTTGGTGCAAAAAGTGCAAATCAATCCCAGAACAACAGCAAAGGACCTTGTGAAGATGCTGGAGGAAACAGGTACAAAAGTATCTATGTCCACATTAAAACGAGTCCTATATCGACATAAACTGAAAGGCCGCTCATCAAGGAAGAAGCCACTGCTCCAAAACCGCCATAAAAAAGCCAGACTACGGTTTGCAACTGCACATGGGGACAAAGATCGTACTTTTTGGAGAAATGTCCTCTGGTCTGATGAAACAAAAATAGAACTGTTTGGCCATAATGACCATCGTTATGTTTGGAGGAAAAAGGGGAAGGCTTGCAAGCCGAAGAGCACCCTCCCAACCGTGAAGCACAGGGGTAGCAGCATCATGTTGTGGGGGTGCTTTGCTGCAGGAGGGACTGGTGCACTAAACAAAATAGATGTCATCATGAGGAAGGAAAATTATGTGGATATATTGAAGCAACATCTCAAGACATCAGTCAGGAAGTTAAAGCTTGGTCGCAAATGGGTCTTCCAAATGGACAATGACCCCAAGCATACTTCCAAAGTTGTGGCAAAATTGCTTAAGGACAACAAAGTCAAGGTATTTGAGTGGCCATCACAAAGCCCTGACCTCAATCCTATAGAACATTTGTGGGCAGAACTGAAAAGGCGTGTGCGAGCAAGGAAGCCTACAAACCTGACTCAGTTACACCAGCTCTGTCTGTGGGAAGCTTGTGGAAGGCTACCCGAAACGTTTGACCCAAGTTAAATAATTTAAAGGCAATGCTACCAAATACTAATTGAGTGTATGTAAACTTCTGACCCACTGGGAATGTGATGAAAGAAATAAAAGCTGAAATAAATCATTCTCTCTACTATTATTCTGACATTTCACATTCTTAAAATAAAGTGGTGATCCTAACTGACCTAAGACAGGGAATTTTTACTAGGATTAAATGTCAGGAATTGTGAAAAACTGAATTTAAATGTATTTGGCCAAGGTGTATGTAAACTTCCGACTTCAACTGTATCTGTTTTACCGTTTAGAAATGAAAGCACTTTATGTAGCTAGTCCCCCCATTTGAAGGTGTCATAAGTATTTGGAAAAAATCACATAGTGTATTAAAGGAGTCAAAAGTTTATAATTTGTATAGTATACCTAGCACTCAATAACTACAAACTTGTTGGATGCAGTTTGTTTTGGGTTGTGTTTTGCCTAACAGAAATTGAATGGTGAATGATGACTGAAGTAATTTTCTTTCTAAGTGAGTAGATAAGATGTTTCTGAGCACTTCTAAACTGGCATTGTATGATCTTTGTGCCTCTGTATCTTTCTGACTCATCATTTTTCACGATTCATTAATTATCCATAACCATGGTAGTATTCAAATTAATGTACAAGTGTTCAGAAATATATTATATTCTTAATTAAAATAA
Source organism: Coregonus lavaretus (assembly GCF_964263955.1). NCBI lineage: Eukaryota > Metazoa > Chordata > Actinopteri > Salmoniformes > Salmonidae > Coregonus > Coregonus lavaretus. Next base: position 41,418,494 of record NC_140007.1, read on the forward strand.
AAGTGACTCAAAAATGACACATACATTCAAAATTCAGTTCCTATTGGGCAAAATATTATCTGGAACACAACCCAAACAAACTGCAAATGCATCCAATGATTTTGTAGAGTCACAAGCTTGATATAGTCCAGTGGTTCCAAACTCCAGTCCTCAGTTCCCCCAAGAGCACACATTTTTGTTGTAGCCCTGGACAAAAAACACCTGATTCAACTCATTGAGGGCCTGATCAGGAGTGCTTGTCCGAGGCTACAATAAAAATGTGTACTGTTAGGGGTACTGAAGGACTGGAGTTGGGAAACACTAATTGTACAGTCGTGGTCAAAAGTTTTGAGAATGACACAAATATTAATTTTCACAAAGTCTGCTGCCTCAGTTTTGATGATGGCAATTTGCATATACTCCAGAATGTCATGAAGAGTGATCAGATGAATTGCAATTAATTGCAAAGTCCCTCTGCCATGAAAATTAACTTAATCCCCAAAAAACATTTCCACTGCATTTCAGCCCTGCCACAAAAGGACCAGCTGACATCATGTCAGTGATTCTCTCGTTAACACAGGTGAGAGTGTTGACGAGGACAAGGCTGGAAATCACTCTGTCATGCTGATTGAGTTAGAATAACAGACTGGAAGCTTTAAAAGGAGGGTGGTGCTTGAAATCATTGTTCTTCCTCTGTTAACCATGGTTACCTGCAAGGAAACACGTGCCGTCATCATTGCTTTGCACAAAAAGGGCTTCACAGGCAAGGATATTGCTGCTAGTAAGATTGCACATAAATCAACCATTTATCGGATCATCAAGAACTTCAAGGAGAGAGGTTCAATTGTTGTGAAGAAGGCGTCAGGGCACCCAAGAAAGTCCAGCAAGTGCCAGGACCGTCTCCTAAAGTTGATTCAGCTGCGGGAACGGGGCACCACTAGTGCAGACTTTGCTCAGGAATGGCAGCAGGCAGGTGTGAGTGCATCTGCACGCACAGTGAGGCGAAGACTTTTGGAGGATGGCCTGGTGTCAAGAAGGGCAGCAAAGAAGCCACTTCTCACCAGGAAAAACATCAGGGACAGATTGATATTCTGCAAAAGGTAAAGGGTCTGGACTGCTGAGGACTGGGGTAAAGTTATTTTCTCTGATGAATTCCCTTTCCGATTGTTTGGGGCACCCGGAAAACACCTTGTCCGGAGAAGACAAGGTGAGCACTACCATCAGTCCTGTGTCATGCCAACAGTAAAGCATCCTGAGACCATTCATGTGTGAGGTTGCTTCTCAGCCAAGGGAGTGGGCTCACTCACAATTTTGCCTAAGAACACAGCCATGAATAAAGAATGGTACCAACACATCCTCCGAGAGCAACTTCTCCCAACCATCCAAGAACAGTTTGGTGACGAACAATGCCTTTTACAGCATGATGGAGTACCTTGCCATAAGGCAAAAGTGATAACTAAGTGGCTCAGGGAACAAAACATCGACATTTTGGGTCCATGACCAGGAAACTCCCCAGACCTTAATCCCATTGAGAACTTGTGGTCGATTCTCAAGAGGCGGGTGGACAAACAAAAACCCATAAATTCGGACAAACTCCAAGCATTGATTATGCAAGAATGGGCTGCCATCAGTCAGGATGTGGCCCAGAAGTTAATTGAGCGCATGCCAGGGCGGATTGCAGAGGTCTTGAAAAATAAGGAATATTGACTCTTTGCATAAACTTAATGTTATTGTCAATAAAAGCCTTTGACACTTATGGAATGCTTGTAATTATACTTCAGTATACCATAGTAACATCTGACAAAAGTATCTCATAACACTGAAGCAGTGAACTTTGTGAAAACCAATACTTGTGTCATTCTCAAATCTTTTGACTACGACTGTAGTCATTGAGTGCAAGGAATATGGGACCAAAAACTAAACCTTTGACTACTGTAATACACTATAAGTTAAATTGTCCAAATACTTATGACACCTTCAAATGGGGGGACTAGATACATAAAGTGCTTTAATTTCTAAATGGTAAAACAGATATGTATGAAAATACCCTCATATAAAAGGTGACATTCTGTACTGTTGCTTCATACGAAACATTTGATCTCAAATCCAAAATGCTGGAGGATAGGGCCACATAGGGGAGAATGGGGTAAGTTGAGCCACCCTTGTTTCTAGGAAACCATACACAAAATTGTTAATTTGACAAAATATTCATAATTTCATGGAGTCTGTGAAGAAAGAAACCACATGGAAAAAGTTAACTTCATTTATTGTGTTAGAGGTTTTATGATGCTTGTATCTAAACCAAAGTAGATACTTTTAAGATTGTTCTAAACATCAGTTGGGGTCTCTATAAGCTTCAATATGAGGTCTTAAATCTAGCATGAAAATGCATTATTGTAGCTGTGTGGACTAATATAGTCAAAATGTTTGCCTTGGGGTAAGTTGAGCCAATGGCCATGGGGTAAATTGAGCCAATGGTTGAGCCAATGGTAAATTGAGCAAATTGAAGTGTTTACTTCCCAGGCAAGGCATTATCGCTGGGATATGAGGCAACAACAGGGCCTGTGTTAAAAGTGTTTTAAAAAAGTACAAAGTGTGAGTTAGGTGTTAAGCCTGTGTTAAAAAATGCTTGAAAGACAAAAAAACTATTGTGATTGTGTTGAATTGAATTGTGTTTGGGAAATAAAGATAGATATGATTTTTAAAAGGTAGTGGTAATATTTTATTCAGTACAGAAATTTGTAGGCGGCTTAACTTACCCTGTCCCGTGGCTCAACACACCCCATACCCATGGGTTGTGCCAAGTTGTGCCAAGAGACCACTTTTTTTGGACAAGCTATGTTTTCAAAACTGTAATATTTACATGAATTCGGATTACTTCAAGGGATACACAACATCCTGAAATATATGTAGATATCTTTGTTAAAAATAATACTATATTTCCCTTGACGGAGGGACGCTGAATGTAAAAAATTGATCAACTTACCCCATTCTCCCCTATGGAGGGGAGACTAGAGGCTGCTGAGGAGGCTCACGGCTCATAAGACTGGCTGGAATGGAGTGAATGGTTTCGATACCATTCCATTTATTCCATTCCAGCCATTACTATGAGCCCATCCTCCCCAATTAAGGCGCTACTGGCCGCCTGTGACTGGGGAGTGTAGGTCACTGTCTGCTGTGTTCTGTTTAATGGCTGTCCGTCAACATATGTCCTAAATGTTTAATTGCAAAACTGAAATTCTAACAATGCAGTGCTTGTTTTGTCCCACAGCTGTTCCCAGACCACCACCTCCTCCTGCTCCCCCAGCTGCAGAACCCAGACGGCAATCGCTTGAATCTCCCCCGTCCCTCCCCACTGAGGTAACAAGGTAGGCCTGAGTCTACCATTAGTCCAGTGTGGATATAGGTTTTCCAGGTTAAGCCAAAACATTATTCTTCTCGTGCTGCAAAAATTCTGGTTAGATTTACAGTGGGGGAAAAAAGTATTTAGTCAGCCACCAATTGTGCAAGTTCTCCCACTTAAAAAGATGAAAGAGGCCTGTAATTTTCATCATAGGTACACGTCAACTATGACAGACAAATTGAGATTTTTTTTCTCCAGAAAATCACATTGTAGGATTTTTAATGAATTTATTTGCAAATTATGGTGGAAAATAAGTATTTGGTCACCTACAAACAAGCAAGATTTCTGGCTCTCACAGACCTGTAACTTCTTCTTTAAGAGGCTCCTCTGTCCTCCACTCGTTACCTGTATTAATGGCACCTGTTTGAACTTGTTATCAGTATAAAAGACACCTGTCCACAACCTCAAACAGTCACACTCCAAACTCCACTATGGCCAAGACCAAAGAGCTGTCAAAGGACACCAGAAACAAAATTGTAGACCTGCACCAGGCTGGGAAGACTGAATCTGCAATAGGTAAGCAGCTTGGTTTGAAGAAATCAACTGTGGGAGCAATTATTAGGAAATGGAAGACATACAAGACCACTGACAATCTCCCTCGATCTGGGGCTCCACGCAAGATCTCACCCTGTGGGGTCAAAATGATCACAAGAACGGTGAGCAAAAATCCCAGAACCACACGGGGGGACCTAGTGAATGACCTGCAGAGATCTGGGACCAAAGTAACAAAGCCTACCATCAGTAACACACTACGCCGCCAGGGACTCAAATCCTGCAGTGCAAGACGTGTCCCCCTGCTTAAGCCAGTACATGTCCAGGCCCGTCTGAAGTTTGCTAGAGTGCATTTGGATGATCCAGAAGAGGATTGGGAGAATGTCATATGGTCAGATGAAACCAAAATATAACTTTTTGGTAAAAACTCAACTCGTCGTGTTTGGAGGACAAAGAATGCTGAGTTGCATCCAAAGAACACCATACCTACTGTGAAGCATGGGGGTGGAAACATCATGCTTTGGGGGTGTTTTTCTGCAAAGGGACCAGGACGACTGATCCGTGTAAAGGAAAGAATGAATGGGGCCATGTATCGTGAGATTTTGAGTGAAAACCTCCTTCCATCAGCAAGGGCATTGAAGATGTAACGTGGCTGGGTCTTTCAGCATGACAATGATCCCAAACACACCGCCCGGGCAACGAAGGAGTGGCTTCGTAAGAAGCATTTCAAGGTCCTGGAGTGGCCTAGCCAGTCTCCAGATCTCAACCCCATAGAAAATCTTTGGAGGGAGTTGAAAGTCCGTGTTGCCCAGCGACAGCCCCAAAACATCACTGCTCTAGAGGAGATCTGCATGGAGGAATGGGCCAAAATACCAGCAACAGTGTGTGAAAACCTTGTGAAGACTTACAGATAACGTTTGACCTGTGTCATTGCCAACAAAGGGTATATAACAAAGTATTGAGAAACTTTTGTTATTGACCAAATACTTATTTTCCACCATAATTTGCAAATAAATTCATTAAAAATCCTACAATGTGATTTTCTGGATTTTTTTTCTCATTTTGTCTGTCATAGTTGACGTGTACCTATGATGAAAATCACAGGCCTCTCTCATTTTTTTAAGTGGGAGAACTTTCACAATTGGTGGCTGACTAAATACTTTTTTCCCCCACTGTATGTCTGTTGCATTGATCTCTGTCTAAATGAGATTTTTCTGTAAACAGCAGAAGGAAAGTAAGAACAGAACTTCCAAAAAGACAGCCACACCCTCTACAAGGGAGTCCAGCCACACCCTCTACGAGGGAGTCCAGCCACACCCTCTACAAGGGAGTCCAGCCACACCCTCTACGAGGGAGGCCAGCCACACCCTCTACGAGGGAGTCCAGCCACACCCTCTACGAGGGAGGCCAGCCACACCCTCTACGAGGGAGTCCAGCCACACCCTCTACGAGGGAGTCCAGCCACACCCTCTACGAGGGAGTCCAGCCACACCCCCAGCCATGTACCTAACAGAAGAACAAGCACTGTGCCCATTAAATTACCCAGCCCTGTGGCCGACCAACCCCCCAGCCACACCCTTAACTCAGGTAAAACCCCATCATAGCTCACACTGACTCAGGTAACATAGTGATCTAGGTATGTATAACAACACACTGACTCAGGTAACATAGTGATCTAGGTATGTACAACAACACACTGACTCAGGTAACATAGTGACCTAGGTATGTATAACAACACACTGTACTTCCAGCAACTTGTCCTCTTGAATCTAAAACCAGAATGTAGCTGAGAGGTGGTAGAGGAGCAGAGGAAGAGTTTGAGGGATGGGGAGACAAGTGTCCAGCAGAGGAATAGTGATTGTCCTGACAGGCTCATCCAAGCAGAAAGAACAGAGGGACAGGGAGTCACATGGACAAGCTGTGGATAGAGGGAGTGGAGAAGAAGAGGTAGAGAGAGGGGAAGAAGAATGTGATGGGAGGAATGAGGATGGGGTTACGGGAGAGGAGGAAATGGATGGGTGGGACATGGAGAACGACAAGGTATATGGAAAAAAGTGAGGAAGCACTGGAGAGAGAGAGGAAATGCATGAGGAAAAGAAGAGGGTAAGTATTACAATGAGGAAGAGAGGAACCAAGATGAAGAGTGGGATGGTAGAACTAAGGGAGAAGGTGAGACAGAAGAAAGGCCTAAAGATGGATTGAGGAGAGAGGACAGATCAGATGACAAAACAAAAGCACTGTCAACAGAGGGGGAAGAAGCATGAAACACAAAGGCTTAAACTGATGTAAGTTCACAAAACCTCAAGAAAATTAAACATTAGAGGTCATTGTTTAAGAGAGTAGATACAGTCAAAATGTTCATATTTACATTTCAAAACCAAAACATGAATAGTCACACTCCAATGGAGTACTTCAGTGGAGAAAGCCTGCGGATGTGAGCATGTCTGGGGAATTGTATGCATGATGTGTTTTAGTGCAGTGTTTACTTGGCGTCTTTAAATGCTTAGCAGCAGAGAGGGAGCATGATTCATCCTTTCCATGGTCTTGTTAATTGGTCAATACAACTATTTTCACACTCCAGTAAATCTATCCGTGGTTTACAACTATAGAAGTGCTTCAGTGGTAACATTGAAACAAAAGATACAACTTGAAAAAGTCAAAATGGGGGGTAGGTACCTCAGGACCTGCCTCACCATCCTGCTCCATACTGGACCACCCCCCACCTGCCTCACCATCCTGCTCCATACTGGACTACCCCCCACCTGCCTCACCATCCTGCTCCATACTTGACTACCCCCCCACCTGCCTCACCATCCTGCTCCATACTGGACTACCCCCCACCTGCCTCACCATCCTGCTCCATACTGGACTACCCCCCCACCTGCCTCACCATCCTGCTCCATACTGGACTACCCCCCACCTGCCTCACCATCCTGCTCCATACTGGACTACCCCCCACCTGCCTCACCATCCTGCTCCATACTGGACTACCCCCCACCTGCCTCACCATCCTGCTCCATACTGGACTACCCCCCACCTGCCTCACCAGCCTGCTCCATACTGGACTACCCCCCACCTGCCTCACCATCCTGCTCCATACTGGACTACCCTCAACCTGCCTCACCATCCTGCTCCATACTGGACCACCCCCCACCTGTCTCACCATCCTGCTCCATACTGGACTACCCCCCACCTGCCTCACCATCCTGCTCCATACTGGACTACCCCCCACCTGCCTCACCATCCTGCTCCATACTGGACTACTCCCCCCACCTGCCTCACCAGCCTGCTCCATACTGGACTACCCCCCCACCTGCCTCCCCCACCTGCCACACCATGGCCAGAACCCCAGATCAGGCCTGGGACTCTGAAGAGGATCAGCCTTACAGGTAAGAGACAGTGGCCACAAGGCCATGAGATGCACATTCTCTCAACTACTGTGATAAACATGTCAAATGGAATTAATGGAAGTAAACGTGTCACACAGCCTAGAGTGGCTTCAACATTTTAAAGGGGTAATATGGTATCTGTACTTACTTTTATGAGCCGATGTCTCAGGCTCCCGATGTCACACCTCTCTCTCCCCGGGCGATGGAGCCTAGTGTGGCCCTCACCTCTCTCCCCCCAGGCCATGGAGCCCATTGATTATGGTGTGATATAAATGTGCGTTGCCCTTGGTGTGTTCCATCTTCTCTACAGACGCTATATCCTGGCTACTGATGAACTGCTTTCCCAAACACTACCGCCCTCTATCAGAACAAATCTACTTCCCCCACACACTCCCACTGTGATGACCTTTTGTAGGTCCGTATCAGTCAAACCTACCTTACCCACAGGTAAATGCCAAAATAAAGGAAACACCAACATAAAGTGTCTTAACAGGGCAAAGTAAATAGTCACGTTACAAAATGCTGTCTCAGGCGCTGCTCCAGAATCTCCTGTAGTGTTCAATTGGGTTGAGATACACACACACACACACACACACACACATACACACACACACACACACACACACACAGTTCTGTATTGCTATCCTTGTGGGGACCAAACAATTGATTCCCATCCAAAATCCTATTTTCCCTAACCCCTAACCCTAAATCTAACCCTAACCCTAACCTTAAACCTTAGCCTAATCCTAACCCTAACCTCAACCCCAAACCCCTAACGCTAACCCTAAAACTATACCTAACCCTAACTCCTAAACCTAAACCTAACTGTAACCCCTAATCCTAACCTTGATTCTAACCCTAACTCTAATTGTAACCCTAACCATAAACCTACTTCCCTAAGCCTTAAATAGCATTCTACAAATAGCCACCCTTTGCCTTGATAACAGCTTTGCACACTCTTGGCATTCTCTCAACCAGCTTCATGAATGCATTTCAATTAACAGGTGTGCCTTGTTAAAAGTTTATTTCCTTCTTAATGCGTTTGAGCCAATCAGTTGTGTTGTGACAAGGTAGGGGGGTATACAGAACATAGCCCTATTTGGTAAAAGACCAAGTACATATTATGTCAAGAACAGCTCAAATAAGCAAAGAGAAATGACAATCTATCATTACTTTAAGACATGAAGGTCAGTCAACACGGAAAATGTAAAGAACTTTGAAAGTTTCTTCAAGTGCAGTCGCAAAAACCATCAAGCGCTATGATGAAACTGGCTCTCATGAGGACCGCCACAGGAATGGAAGACCCAGAGTTAACTCTGCTGCAGAGGATAAGTTCATTAGAGTTACCAGCCTCAGAAATTGCAGCCCAAATAAATGCTTCACAGAGTTCAAGTAACAGGCACATCTCAACATCAACCGTTCAGAGGAGACTGCGAGAATCAGGCCTTCATGGTCGAATTGCTGCAAAGAAACCACTACTAAAAGACACCAATAAGAAGAAGAGACTTGCTTGGGCCAAGAAACACGAGCAATGGACATTAGACCGGTGGAAATGTGTCCTTTGGTCTGGAGTCCAAATTGGAGATTTTTGTTTCCAACCGCTGTGTCTTTGTGAGACACGGTGTGGGTGAACGGATGATCTCCACACGTGTATTTCCCACCGTAAAGCATGGAGGAAGAGGTGTTATGGCGTGGGGGTGCTTTGCTGGTGACACTATCTGTGATTTGTTTAGAATTCAAGGCACACTTAACCCGCATGGCTACCACAGCATTCTGCAGCGATACGCCATCCCATCTGGTTTGGGCTTAGTGGGACTATCATTTGTTTTTCAGCAGGACAATGACCCAACACACCTCCAGGCTGTGTAAGGGCTATTTTACCAAGAAAGAGAGTGATGGAGTGCTGCATCAGATAACCTGGCCTCCACAATCCCTCGACCTCAACCCAATTGAGATGGTTTGGGATGAGTCGGACGACAGAGTGAAGGAAAAGCAGCCAACAAGTGCTCCGCATATGTGGGAACTCCTTCAAGACTGTTAGAAAAGCATTCCAGGTGAAGCTGGTTGAGAGAATGCCAAGAGTGTGCAAAGCTGTCTCAAGGCAAAGGGGGGCTGTTTGAAGAATCTCAAATATAAAATATATTTTGATTTGTTTAACACTTTTTGGGTTACTACATGATTCCATATGTGTTATGTCATAGTTTTGATGTCTTCACTATTATTCGACAATGTAGAAAATAGTAAAAATAAAGAAAAACCCTTGAATGAGTTGGTGTTCTAAAACTTTTGACCGGTAGTGTATATATGTTTTTTTGCTCAGAAATATTTTTGCCCGCAGGCCGCCAGTTGGGGAACCCTGCCCTATATTATTGGATGTAGGGAAGAGGGATCGTCACTAGTTACCACAGCCATAAAGTCATCATTATGCTAAACCCCTGTTATAAAATGTTGACTTCGTGGCTGTAGTAACTAGGGACAACCTTCAGATTGGTGACTGTCACTGCAAGAAAGTATTAGGGGTGGGTGTGACGTCATAGCATAGTGCCGCCGACCATGTTTCGGGGAAGTTTGACTGGGCTGAAAAAATTGACGAAACGAAAACTGTTGAAGGATGGGGATGATAGGAGAACTCCGAAACAATCTGGTTTTGTCGGGACTTGTATGCGATGAGAAATTTCAGCGGAGCGTAAAATATGATTGAAAGATATAATAATTGATCTGAACTCCAACAAAGACAACCGACATTCGCGCATTCCAATATTTTCGCGGCTGTTTATTTATTGTTGGCTATTCATAGCCAATTTTTTTCTGCGAGCAGACATTGAGAAATAGACTGTTTGATATAACGGTGCACTGGCAAATTTTTCCGCACGAGGGTCCATTATTCTTTCCCTTCTATCGTTAATTTGCATCAGACGAGCTGCCTCGCATGAGACACCTCGGGGCGAGGGTTCTGCTCTACTCTGCCAGCTCGGGGAATCAGGATGAGAAAACCCAAAGTTGGACGAATTTTTCTGGCGACATGCGTTGGGTCACTTTTCATGGTCATATTGTACTTTCAGAACATCACAAGGCCAGGTAAGTGTGGACTGTCGACCATCATCATACATCAGGGAGCCTTGGGATGGTGTCCCGGATGCTCCTGTAGAGGGACGTTTTGGGGTATTGAGTATAACACTGTGTAAGCTGTTGTTCATTAGCCCTAGATGTCTAGATCACAAACATCACGTCTAATTGAAACAAACTGTAGGTTTGTGCCATGATATGCTACCAAAGAGGACTCAGGAGTGTTGCAAAACTCTACCCTGCCTGTTGCACAGTGTCCCCCTCTGGATAATGGTGTGGTGTCTAAATTAGCATGTGTGTTGAGTTGGGACACAATGAAAGGGGTAAATGGCAGGGCATGAATAAGACCACTGTAAGTGTGAACCATGGAATGTGGTGGTAGCCCCCTCTGAGAGACCCTGCTGCATTCCTGTTCCTTTTGGAGCAGTCTCAGCTCTCATGTTCTCCACTGGGCAGAGACAGAGGAAGAGGAAGAGGAAGCATTTACCCTTAGTGGAGTGATACTGAGGGACAGAAAAGCTAGGAGAGAAGAGAAGAGAGTGGTCAGCCTAACCTGGCCTCACTCCTGGGTTATGTGTTATGTTTTAATAGAGAGACAATGAATATAAACAATAATAATATGCCATTTAGCAGACGCTTTTATCCAAAGCGACTTACAGTCATGTGTGCATACATTTTTACGTATGGGTGGTCCCGGGGATGGAACCCACTACCCTGGCGTTACAAGCGCCATGCTCTACCAGTTGAGCTACAGAGGACCACTACAATAGATTTATATGTCACAGTGTGTATGCTGTTGTTTTACCACAGAAATGGGAAAGCAACAAGGTAATAAATCCAGGTACTTCATTTTACAGAGCCTCCAAAAGTAAGTGTGTATCTGAGGAAGGGACACTACTATGTTATTACATTATGTCATAAGATACTTTCTGTTTAAACATGAAATCATCCATCCTCTCCAACCCACTCTTCTTAATACCTGCACTGTCTGGGCTTGTCTGTCTGCTTTACGGCAGGGCTCGTACACACGAGGCCTACACATGTAAGGTTCAATGCCAGAGAGGCACAACAATGTCCGGGCTTGTCTAATTATTAGTTCTTCTGTACTGTAGATCTATTTTAGCCCTGCCAAATGTGACAGCCAACGGCAGGCCTCTTGTCAGAGAAGAGGCCCTTGTCAGTTGCCACAGACCCAATGCTTTGCTCTTTCTCTGACCACGTACTGTAGACGACATATAGTCTGTGATAGTCCTTCCATTCCTCCGAAACCCTCACGTTATTAGAGAAGTTACACAATGTTACACAAAGCAACTCTGTGTGATATGAGTAAAACATATGAGGAGGTCGGAAGGGTTAACTTCTAAAACCAAATACATTTCCTTATCTGTGTCTGTCTTGCATAGCCTATATTTATTCCAATGCTGATGGCATTAACATGAAACCCATATGGACTGGATGATGTACATCCAGTAACACCCCACTAACCCTCCCGTAAAACACACACATGCACTCGCTCAGCACATCACTCATATCCACCATCCACCTGCTCCAAACACACACACACACACACACACACACACACACACACACACACACACACACACAGTCTTGTACAGCTAACCTTGTGGGGACACACAATTCAGTCCCATTCAAAATCCTATTTTCCCTAACCCGTACTCTTACCCTAACCCTAGCTCCTAACCCTAAAACTAACCCTAGCTCCTAACCCTAAAACTAACCCTAGCTCCTAACCCTAAAACTAACCCTAGCTCCTAACCCTAAAACGAA
>NC_140007.1:42046179-42056179 GCF_964263955.1 Coregonus lavaretus
GCAATGCCAGGAATGGACAGATATGATTACGAGGCGGTGGGGACGAAATATGTAGTGAACAAAAGTCTGCTTTCAAACAGGAAACCCATGCCAGGCCACTAGGAGGAAACCCATGTGAGGAAGTGTAAAGAGGAAACAGGTGCAAAGGTCTTGTGAGTAAAAAAGGGGGCGGATACTAGAGAGACTGCGTCATTGTGCTGTCCTTTACCTGCTATAGGTTGTAGCCTACCTGTGCACCGAACATCTACCCTCTTCTGCCCCCTACTGATCTAAAGAAGACAACTGTGACCTGCGCTGTGGCTGTTGAATTAATGTGTAACTATGACATAAGATAGAGCCATTGATCCTTGGCACTTGCATTGCTATTTAGCCACACAGTAGGCTTTTCCTCCCTATTCGCCAGTGAAAAGACGAGATAAAATGTATCTTCTAATGTTGACCACTGAGTCAATCACAACTGACCCGTTGCCCTGGAAACCCATATATATATACCCCTCATTTCAAGGAAGCTCCGTCCACTCAGGCATGTGTGACTAAGTAGATTAATTCATGACCTTAACAGCTGTTTGTTCCATTTACACTCGTATGTCGATAAATGTTTTGACCATATAATGGAATGTAGGAAGAGTAATCATACAGATGTAGGATCTTTATTTGAGCTAGTTTGCTACAGCAGGAAAATAATCCTGCAGCAAAAGGAAATGTGAATTATTATATGGATTATAATTAATGGACAATTTAATAGGGGTTGATATATTTTTCGTCTGAAATTTCAGTGGAATTTACAAACTTCAGAAGCCTTTTTAAACCTGCAACAGGATGATCGAATTAAGATCCTACATCTGTATAAGGTTATCTCCTGGGAGTGTTGACAAACCAAACAGAGACTCCCAGAAATCGAAATGACCTTGCATTCTCACATCTCTTGTGAAGGACCCAAGTGGAATGTTAAATAGATAGATGTAACAATAAATACAGAGGAGAATAAATAAATAGAGAGGAGAGAAAGGTAGAAATGGGTGGAGGAGAAGTCAGTCGACAAATAAAGAAACAGGACTTGGCCTTCCTTCCATGGCCTTCCATGGCCTTCCAATGTTACTCTGATATTGTTAGATGGCAAGCTGTGCTTCTCCTGACTCCCCTGCTCAGTTCTTATCATTTATCTTGTCATGTTTTTGTACACAAGGCACATTCCACATACGGGGCCAGAGGAGGATCAAAGTCCTACATTACAGCTAAAGGATCAGAGAAAGGGAGAAAGAGAGAGAGAGAGAGAGAGAGAGAGAGAGAGAGAGAGAGAGAGAGAGAGAGACAGCAAGAGAGAGCGAGAGAGAGAGAGAGAGAGAGAGAGAGAGAGAGAGAGAGAGAGAGAGGGAGAGGGAGGGAGAGAGAGAGAGAGAGAGAGAGAGTGAGAGAGAGAGAGAGAGAGGGAAAAAAGAGAAAGAGAGAGAGAGAGAGAGAGAGAGAGAGAGAGAGAGAGAGAGAGAGAGAGAGAGAGAGAGAGAGAGAGAGAGGGGGGAAAAAAGAGAAAGAGAGAGAGAGAAAGAGAGAGTGGGAAAACAGAGAGAGAGAGAGAGCGAGAGAGAGAGACAGAGCGGGGGAAAAAGAGAGAGAGAGAGAGAGAGAGAGAGAGAGAGAGAGAGAGAGAAAGAGAGAGTTGGGAAAACAGAGAGAGAGAGAGAGAGCGAGAGAGACAGAGCGGGGAAAAGAGAGAGAGAGAGTGGAAAGAGAAAGAGAAAAAGAGAGAGAGAGAGAGCGGGAAAGAGAGAGAAAAAGAGAAGGGAGGAAGTGAGGGGCGGATGAGACAGATATCTTGTTGGGGCTCTTGAACTGCAGCCGGTTCTACTTTTTCCGACAGGGTGGGTTCATTGGTCATATGATATTGCCACTCCCATGTCTAATAGTTCTTTTGTAATAGAGGCACCACATTTCACACAGCTAAATAGTGAGGTTTCCTATCACATGTTTTACAATTGACACAATAGAGGATATATTATATAATTGCAATCAGTAGACTTAATTGAACACCCATATGATAGTTGTAAATGTTTAAATGTAACACACTGAAAATGAGGATAAAAGTATATTCAAGAATCAGTCCCTTGGGTAGATTTTTTGGCACTTTTTCAGCACTTTTATATAAATAATTAAAGGATACATATACACTGAGTGTACAAAACATTAGGAACACCTGCTCTTTCCATGACATAGACGGACCAGGTGAATCCAGGTGAAAGCTATGATCCAGGTTAAAGGAGAATTTTTAAGCCTTGAGACAATTGAGACATGGTTTGTGTATGTGTGCCATTCAGAGGGTGAATGGGCAGTAGCCGTGCGTGGGTAAAATCACTGGTGAAGAGAGGCGGCTCGGCAGCTACTGCAACTACATCAGGATTCCCGTAGTGTGGCTGACTACCTGGTAGACTTTCGCACGTTGGCCGCCGGGAGTGCCTGGAATCCAGAGTCCCTATTCGACACCTTCCTCCATGGATTATCGGAGGCGATTAAAGATGAGCTCGCAGCTCGGGAGCTACCCATGGACCTCGACTCCCTCATAGCCCTGACCATGAAGATTGATGGGCGGCTACGGGAACACAGGAGGGAGAAAAGGTCTGTTCTCGACCACCCTCGTTTGTCCTCGGTTTCTCCCTCGCCTCCGAAGGATCACGGAAGTCCCTAATGCCTACATTTTCGAGAGAATCCGGAATTACCCGAGATCCCTCAAGAAACATCGAGGACTGTCGACTCGCCTCCTCCGGCACCCATGCAACTGGGCAGGGCTAGATTGTCCCCCGAGGAACATTCACGCAGACTGAGCTCTAAATGCTGTCTGTATTGTGGAATTGCAGGACATTACATATCCACTTGCCCAGTTAAAAAACCAGGCTCATCAGTAGGCATGAGTACACTGGTGGGTCATACAGGGAATTCCCAAATGTCCATTATGCGTACTCCTCTCCATGCTATCCCGCTGTGGGGTGACCAGTCAAAATCTCTTCGGGCGCTCATAGACTCTTGAGCTGACGAGAGCTTTATGGACGCTACCCTGGTATCTGAGCTGGGTATCTCCACGCGACCCCTCTCCACCCCCAAGGACGCCAGAGCATTGGACGGACGTTCCATTGGCAGGGTCTCTCGCAGTACGGTTCCTATTAACCTGTGGGTGTCGGGCAATCACAGCGAGTCCATGCAGTTTCTTCTCATTTAATCTCCTCACGCACCAGTGGTTTTGGGATTGTCATGGCTCCAGAGGCACAACCCCCTGATCGACTGGGCTACATCGACCCTATGACTTCGCCATTGACCTCCTCCCTGGCACTACACGCTGGGGTTCCTGAATAGTTGTTTCCAATGTTATTTCACGCTTAAGAGTACCTGTAATTATGTCAGCTAGCTGCCTACCATTCAGCTGTTTTTCTAACATCATTATCTGAAGCGTTAACGTTAGATAGTTAGTAGCTACTGTACTCGAAATGTAGCTAGCTTGTTGCTACCTGGATAGCTAACTAAACAATAGCTTGAACGACCTAGCGAACAGACGCGAACTGGCTGAATCGATTCAGTGGCTAGCTTTGCACTTAACTGGCTAACAGTAGCTACTAAGGGTAAGCTATAACCTACATTTGTGTTTCGTTTTTACATACTGGTAACCAGAGTCGTTCAAGGGAATTCGGGACATGGGTGACTAGTTAACGTTAGCTTGGCTCTCTCTGTGTGTTCGTGCCGTGGAAGGAGGGGTTTTTCGTTGGCAGAGAGCAATGGCTAGCTAGTATGCTAACTATTTTTGCTAACTAACTGGCTGAATAAGTTGACGACGGACTCACTCAAACTTTCAAAACTAACCCAAAACTTTACACAACGTTAGACACAGACACGAATGATCTGCTTGGCGTGTTAACACACTGGTGGTTTGTTGTAACTGAGTATTGGTGCTAAACCGTGTTATTGGAGGCTGGCATGCTACTTGGCTATGGCGTCATAGGATTCGGTGCCCTGGACGGTTTTCACAGAAGAATACTGTACCAAGTTAGCTAGCTGAATAAACTAAGTTAGTCTATTCCTAGAAACATTGAACCACTGTAGTTTACAACAATTGTAGGTGTAGTTTACAACAATTATAATTTCAACAATTATAATTTCTAAGTGGAAGTTGGGAGAGTTATATTTTAGTGTTTCAGTGAAACGTAAGTGAGGGAGGCCCCGCTCTCTCGCTTTCCCAGATGTTTAGTTCATTTCATTCCGATCTCCTTATTATTGTAGCCATTTTCATTATTTTTTTTTATTGCATTTTCTGTAGCCTGTCAACTATGCGTCTGTCTATCCCTGTTCTCTCCTCTCCGCACAGGCTATACAAACGCCTCACACCGCGTGGCTGCTGCCACTCTAACCTGGTGGTCCCTGCACGCACGACCCACGTGGAGTTCCAGGTCTCTGGCAGCCACTGGAACTGCCGTTCTGCGGCCAACAAGGCAGAGTTCATCTCAGCCTATGCTACCCTCCAGTCCCTCGACTTCTTGGTGCTGACGGAGACATGGATTACCACAGAAAACACTGCTACTCCTACTGCTCTCTCCTCGTCTGACCATGTGTTCTCACATACCCCGAGAGCATCTGGTCAGCGGGGAGGTGGCACAGGAATCCTCATCTCTCCCAAGTGGACATTCTCTCTTTCTCCCCTGACCCATCTGTCTATCTCCTCATTTGAATTCCATGCTGTCACAGTCACTAACCCATTCAAGCTTAACATCCTTATCATTTATCGCCCTCCAGGTTCCCTTGGAGAGTTCATCAATGAGCTTGACGCCTTGATAAGTTCCTTTCCTGAGGATGGCTCACCTCTCACAGTTCTGGGTGACTTTAACCTCCCTACGTCTACCTTTGACTCATTTCTCTCTGCCTCCTTCTTTCCACTCCTCTCCTCTTTTGACCTCACCCTCTCACCGTCCCCTCCTACTCACAAGGCAGGCAATACGCTTGACCTCATCTTTACTAGATGCTGTTCTTCTACTAATCTCACTGCAACTCCCCTCCAAGTCTCCGACCACTATTTTGTATCGTTTTCTCTCTCGCTCTCCTCCAAAACTACTCACTCTGCCCCTACTCAGATGGTAATGCGCCGTCGCAACCTTCGCTCTCTCTCTCCCACTACTCTCTCCTCTTCCATCCTATCATCTCTTCCCTCTGCTCAATCCTTCTCCCTCCAATCTCCTGATTCTGCCTCCTCAACCCTCCTCTCCTCCCTTTCTGCATCCTTTGACTCTCTATGTCCCCTATCCTCCCGGCCGGCTCGGTCCTCCCCTCCTGCTCCATGGCTTGACGACTCATTGCAAGCTCACAGAACAGGGCTCCGGGCAGCCGAGCGGAAATGGAGGAAAACTACACTCCCTGCGGACCTGGCATCTTTTCACTCCCTCCTCTCTACATTTTCTTCCTCTGTTTCTGCTGCTAAAGCCACTTTCTACCACTCTAAATTCCAAGCCTCTGCTGAATCCTCCTCCCCCCCCCCCCCCCTCTCTGTGGATGACTTCGTCAACCATTTTGAAAAGAAGGTTGACGACATCCGATCCTCGTTTGTTAAGTCAAATGACACCGCTGGTCCTGCTCACACTGCCCTACCCTATGCTTTGACTTCTTTCTCTCCTCTCTCTCCAGATGAAATCTTGCGACTTGTGACGGCCGGCCGCCCAACAACCTGCCCGCTTGACCCTATCCCCTCCTCTCTCCTCCAGACCATTTCCGGAGACCTTCTCCCTTACCTCACCTCGCTCATCAACTCATCCTTGACCGCTGGCTACGTCCCTTCCGTCTTCAAGAGAGCGAGAGTTGCACCCCTTCTCAAAAAACCTACACTCGATCCCTCCGATGTCAACAACTACAGACCAGTATCCCTTCTTTCTTTTCTCTCCAAAACTCTTGAGCGTGCCGCCTTTAGCCAACTCTCTTGCTATCTCTCTCAGAATTACCTTCTTGATCCAAACCAGTCAGGTTTCAAGACTGGTCATTCAACTGAGACTGCTCTTCTCTGTGTCACTGAGTCTCTCCGCACTGCTAAAGCTCTCTCTCCTCTGCTCTCGTCCTTCTAGACCTATCTGGTGCCTTTGATACTGTCAACCATCAGATCCTCCTCTCCACCCTCTCCGAGTTGGGCATCTCCGGCTCGGCTCACTCTTGGATTGCGTCCTACCTGACAGTTCGCTCCTACCAGGTGGCGTGGCAAGAATCTGTCTCCGCACCACGTGCTCTCACCACTGGTGTCACCCAGGGCTCAGTTCTAGGCCCTCTCCTATTCTCGCTATACACCAAGTCACTTGGCTCTGTCATATCCTCACATGGCCTCTCCTATCATTGCTACGCAGACGACACACAATTAATCTTCTCCTTTCCCCCTTCTGATAATCAGCTGGCAAATCGCATCTCTGCATGTCTGGCAGACATATAAGTGTGGATGTCGGATCACCACCTCAAGCTGAACCTCGGCAAGACGGAGCTGCTCTTCCTCCCAGGGAAGGACTGCCCGCTCCATGATCTCGCCATCACGGTTGACAACTCCATTGTGTCCTCCTCCCAGAGTGCAAAGAGCCTTGGCGTGACCCTGGAAAAAACCCTGTCGTTCTCCGCTAACATCAAGGTGGTGACCCGATCCTGTAGGTTCATGCTCTACAACATTCGCAGAGTACGACCCTGCCTTACACAGGAAGCGGCACAGGTCCTAATCCAGGCACTTGTCATTTCCCGTCTGGATTACTGCAACAGGCTGTTGGCTGGGCTCCCTGCCTGTGCCATTAAACCCCTACAACTCATCCAGATCGCCGCAGCCCGTCTGGTTTTCAACCATCCCAAGTTCTCTCACGTCACCCCGCTCCTCCGCACACTCCACTGGCTTCCAGTTGAAGCTTGGATCTGCTACAAGACCATGGTGCTTGCCTACAGAGCTGTGAGGGGAACGGCACCTCTGTACCTTCAGGCTCTGATCAGTCCCTACACCCAAACGAGGGCATTGCGTTCATCCACCTCTGGCATGCTGGCCCCCCTACCTCTGCGGAAGCACAGTTCCCGCTCAGCCCAGTCAAAACTGTTCGCTGCTCTGGCACCCCAATGGTGGAACAAGCTCCCTCACGACGCAAGGACAGCGAAGTCACTCACCACCTTCCGGAGACACTTGAAACCCCACCTCTTTAAGGAATACCTGGGATAGGATAAAGTAATCCTTCTACCCCCCTTACCCCACCCCAAAGATAAAAAAAAACATATTGTAAAGTGGTTGCCCCACTGGCTATCATAAGGTGAATGCACCAATTTTTAAGTCGCTCTGGATAAGAGCGTCTACTAAATGACGAAAATGTAAATGTACACTGCCTCGGGGGCGGCTTTATTCCCTGTCTGGTCCGGAGACCAAGACCATGGAGGGGTACATTGATGACTCTCTGGGGCAGGGATCATTCGTTATTCTTCCTCCCCTGCCGGCGCAGGGTTCTTCTTTGTGGAGAAGAAGGACAAAACCCTACACCCTTTGTATCGACTATATGGGCCTTAATGACGTCACGGTAAATAACTGTTACCCGCTACCACTTTCGAGCCTCTCCAGGAGGCGACTGTATTCTCGAAGTTGGACCTTCGGAAAGCCTACCATCTGGTTCGGATACAGAAAGGAGACGAATGGAAGACAGCCTTTAACACTGCTAGCGGGCACTACGAGTATCTGGTTATGCCATTCAGACTTACCAACGCTCCCGCAGTGTTCCAGGCTCTGGTCAATGATGTGCTCCGTGACATGTTGAACCGATTTGTGTTTGACTACCTCGACGACATCCTTGTCTTTTCCCGTTCGGTTCAGGTGTATGTTCTCCACGTCCGACATGTTCTACAGCGCCTCTTGGAGAACCAGTTGTTTGTCAAGGCTGAGAAGTGTGAATTCCATCATTCCACAATCTCCTTTCTGGGATACGTCATCGTGGCGGGGAACATTCAGTTGGATCCTGACAAGGTGAGAGCTGTGGTTGACTGGCCTCAACCCACGTCCAGAGTGCAGCTGCAATGTTTTCTGGGATTTACACATTTCTACCACCGCTTCATTCGGGACTAGAGCACCCTGGCTCCTCCCCCTCTCTGCTCTCCCCTCTCCCAAGGTTCCGTTCACGTGGTCCCCAGCTGACTGGGCGTTTTTGGATCTGAAGCATCGGTTCACCATAGCCCCCATCCTCATCCATCCGGACCCGTCCTGTCAGTTCGTGGTAGAGGTCGATGCTTCTGACGTTGGAGTGGGGGCCGTCCTGTCCCAGCGGTCTGCCTGGGACCAAAAGCTGCATCCCTGTGCCTTCCTGTCCCATCGTCTCAATACCGCTGAGAGGAACTATAACATAGGAAATCGGGAACTTCTGGCGGTCAAGATGGCATTGGAGGAGTGGAGGCACTGGCTTGAAGGGGCGGAACATCCACTCTTGGTTTGGACCGACCATAAGAATTTAAAATATCTCCACGCCGCCAAGCGCCTCAACTCAAGGCAGGCCCGTTGGGCTCTGTTATTCACAAGATTCAACTTTACCATCTCCTACCGCCCAGGGTCTAAGAATGTGAAGCCTGATGCTCTCTCTCGCCTGTATAGTTCCGCTTCCACACCATTTGACTCTGAGGGCATCCTCGCCGCTGTCGGCGTACCTGGAAGAGAGCTCGGTCCACTCTTCTCAAGACCACCTCCATATCGTCGACAAGCGGACCGTCACCGAACCTCGGCTCCCCACTATCGTCTCGGCAGAGGGTATGGCTCTCCACTCGGGATCTGTCCCCCCGGGTGGAGTCCCGTAAACTTTTTTGTCTCGTCAAGCCTACCAGCGTGTTTTTCCCGTACTCTCTTTAGTCCCTGTTTTCTAGTTCTCCCGGTTTTGACCATCCTGCCTGCCCTGAACCTGAGCCTGCCTGACATTTTGTACGTTTTGACACTGCCTTGGATTACTGACCATTCTGCCTGCCCTGACCCTGAGCCTGCCTGCCGTCCTGTACCTATCTGACTCTGACCTGGTTTATGAACTTCTGCCTGTCCTCAACCTGAATCTTGCCTGCTACTTGTATATTAATAAATACCAGAGACTCTAACCATCTGCCTCCTGTGTCTGCATCTGGGTCTCATCCTGTGTTGTGTTAATCATTGGGCTGTATGTACCTATTATTTATGGAGATATGGTCATGTGACACCTGTCCAATATGGCCCCATGGAGCTGTTTGGTGGCCAGGGGTGTAATATAAATCTGCAATGGCACTATATCTAAAACACTTCTGAGAACTTGTCCTAGCTGTGTGAAATGTGGTGCCTCTATCACAAAAGACAATTCCCATCAAATTTGACCCGCTGGACTAAAAGGTTACTGGTGGAGACAGATTGAATCATGATCCACACCCTAGTTAAAAATGCTATATACAGTCACAATAAAGACACAGCAGAGAGTTAGAATCTCCAAAATGTTTTATATTTGTCATAAAGAAACAAGAATCGTGCAATTTAATTTGCCATGCTTTATAGCGATGTACTAAAAACGAGGATACGCGTCTCAAAAGGTCACTTATTTGTAGCCTATCCAGATACCAACATGCCAACAAGTCATTGCTAGACAGATAGATTCATCTCGAGCTTAGACTAGAGATCTTCCCCTTATGACTGACAGAGATCGACTACCGTTCAATTTTGATACAGATGTAGGATTTTATTTGGATCACCCTGTTGCAGGAGAACTTTCCTGCAATGCAGGAAATGTAAAACTTGTAGTGTATTTGATCTTTAAAATGGCTTCTGAAGTTTGAAATTTCCAAATTTTTAGACTTGATTTTCCCTTATGAAAAATGTATCAACCCCTACAAAAATGTCTATTAATTATAATCCACATAATTATTCACATTTCCTGTTGCTGCAGGATTATCTTTCTGCTGTAGCAAACTGGCTCAAATTAAGATCTTACATCTGTAGCAAACCATGAGGAGAAGAAAGTTACTTCCCAGGTTGTTTTCATAC
>NC_140007.1:42061179-42080937 GCF_964263955.1 Coregonus lavaretus
CCATATTTTCCATAGTGTTCTATTGTTTCTAATAATTGCCTTAAATTATCTCCAATGTATCTTCCATGTAAAAAACCTGTCTGATTAGAATGAATAATATCCGACAATACCTTTTTAATTCTATGCGCTATACATTTTGCTAGGATTTTTGCATCACAACACTGAAGTGTAAGGGGCCTCCAATTTTGTAAATGGACTGGATCTTTATATTTTCCACTTGTATCCTGTTTCAGTAATAATGAGATCAGACCCTCTTCTTGAGTGTCAGATAATCTACCATTTACATAGGAGTGGTTAAAACATGCTAATAACGGTCCTCTTAGTATATCAAAAAAGGTTTGGTATACCTCGATTGGTATGCCATCCAACCCTGGAGTTTTCCCGGACTTAAAGTCTTTAATTGCATCCAGAAGTTCCTCCTCTGTAATTTCACCTTCACATGAGTATTTCTGTGTGGCTGTTAATTTGACATTATCAATAGAAAAAAAATCTCTAAAATTAGCTTCAGTTAGAGGAGATGGAGGCGACTGAAAAGAAAACATATGCTAAAAATACTTTGTTTCTTCCTTCAAAATATCATTAGGTGAATTATGGGTGACTCCGTCAATTGTAACCAGTTTCATTAAGTTCTTTTTGGTAGCATTCCTATGTTGAAGATTAAAAAAGAATTTTGTGCATTTTTCCCCATATTCCATCCAGTTTGCTTTATTTTTATAATATATTACACTTGATCTTTCTTGAATAAGTTTTTCCATTTCTTTTTGTTTTTCCTCTAATTTATTCTGAGCCTCTATGTTACAGTTTTTATTGCCATCTATCTGTTCTGTTAGACTTTCTATTTCCTTTCTTAGTATAAACTCTTTTAACCTAAATTGCTTTTGTTTTCGAGATGAGTACTGAATTGCATGGCCTCTAAAGGCACATTTAAAGGTGTCCCATACAATAAGGGGATTCGCTGTACCTATGTTATGTTGGAAAAAGTCAGTTATAAATTCCTTTGTTCTAATTATAAATAAATTATCATCTAATAGGCTTTGATTAAATTTCCAATATCCTCACCCACGTGGAAATTCAGTCAGAGTAATGTATATGCCTATTATATGATGGTCCGACCGCATTCTGTCCCCTATCAACACTTTTTTTTACTTTTGGTGCCAACGAGAATGAGATAAGAAAGAAGTCAAGACGACTAGCTTGATTCAGTCTCCGCCATGTATATCTCACTAGATCAGCATATTTAAGCCTCCATATATCTACTAGTTCTAATGTATCCATGACATTCACAATTTCCTTAAGAGCATGTGGGTGATTGTTTGTGGTGTGATTTCCTTTTCGGTCCATTGAGCTATTTAAAACAGTATTATAATCCCCCACCATAATAATATTGTCTTGTTGCTTGCAGGCTTGATAATTTATTATATATATTGTCAAAGAATTGTGGATCATCATTATTTGGTCCGTAAAGGTTAATGAGCCATATCTGTTTATGGTCCAATACCATATTTAAAATAATCCATCTACCTTGCGTATCTATTTGGATAATTTGCACATTTGGATCGAAATTACTATTAATTAATATCATCACCCCTTTTGAATTTCTTTGCCCATGGGAGAAGTATATTTCCCCCCCCCCATTCTTTTTTCCACGCTACTTCATCTCGAATTGTTGAATGAGTTTCCTGTATGCAATAGATATTATATTCCTTCTCTTTGAGCCATGTAAATATTGTTCTTCTTTTGTTATTATCAGCTAAGCCATTACAATTATAACTGGCTATACTTATTTCACCATACACCATAATGAGATACAAGTTTCTAGTCTATTTATCATTATATATGTTTGTAAATTTATCAATAAAAAATAGCGTAATGATTGAGTGTCCATATAGCTGTACCGTGATATTTGCATTGCTACGGAGTAACCCTTCAATTGTTCTCCACTAATTCCCCCGCTAAAGCCCCTCCCCATCCCAAGTTGAGCCGTCATCCCAGTGATCAGCATCCCACCCACGTCCCTCCGTATCCCTAAGGCCCCGAGAGGCCAGGACCCATCCATCGATAACAGCACACAGTGCCACCCACAAAACAGAAGCAGGTTAACCGCCAAAAGCATTTCCAATGCTTTCACCTCTATATATATATACAGTGGGGAAAAAAAGTATTTAGTCAGCCACCAATTGTGCAAGTTCTCCCACTTAAAAAGATGAGAGATGCCTGTAATTTTCATCATAGGTACACGTCAACTATGACAGACAAATTGAGAAAAAAAAATCCAGAAAATCACATTGTAGGATTTTTAATGAATTTATTTGCAAATTATGGTGGAAAATAAGTATTTGGTCACCTACAAACAAGCAAGATTTCTGGCTCTCACGGACCTGTAACTTCTTCTTTAAGAGGCTCCTCTCTCCTCCCCTCGTTTCCTGTATTAATGGCACCTGTTTGAACTTGTTATCAGTATAAAATACACCTGTCCACAACCTCAAACAGTCACACTCCAAACTCCACTATGGCCAAGACCAAAGAGCTGTCAAAGGACACCAGAAACAAAATTGTAGACCTGCACCAGGCTGGGAAGACTGAATCTGCAATAGGTAAGCAGCTTGGTTTGAATAAATCAACTGTGGGAGCAATTATTAGGAAATGGAAGACATACAACACCACTGATAATCTCCCTCGATCTGGGGCTCCACGCAAGATCTCACCCCGTGGGGTCAAAATGATCACAAGAACGGTGAGCAAAAATCCCAGAACCACACGGGGGGACCTAGTGAATGACCTGCAGAGAGCTGGGACCAAAGTAACAAAGCCTACCATCAGTAACACACTACGCCGCCAGGGACTCAAATCCTGCTGTGTCCCCCTGCTTAAGCCAGTACATGTCCAGGCCCGTCTGAAGTTTGCTAGAGTGCATTTGGATGATCCAGAAGAGGATTGGGAGAATGTCATATGGTCAGATGAAACCAAAATATAACTTTTTGGTAAAAACTCAACTCGTCGTGTTTGGAGGACAAAGAATGCTGAGTTGCATCCAAAGAACACCATACCTACTGTGAAGCATGGGGGTGGAAACATCATGCTTTGGGGCTGTTTTTCTGCAAAGGGACCAGGACGACTGATCCGTGTAAAGGAAAGAATGAATGGGGCCATGTATCGTGAGATTTTGAGTGAAAACCTCCTTCCATCAGCAAGGGCATTGAAGATGAAACATGGCTGGGTCTTTCAGCATGACAATGATCCCAAACACACCGCCCGGGCAACGAAGGAGTGGCTTCGTAAGAAGCATTTCAAGGTCCTGGAGTGGCCTAGCCAGTCTCCAGATCTCAACCCCATAGAAAATCTTTGGAGGGAGTTGAAAATCCGTGTTGCCCAGCGACAGCCCCAAAACATCACTGCTCTAGAGGAGATCTGCATGGAGGAATGGGCCAAAATACCAGCAACAGTGTGTGAAAACCTTGTGAAGACTTACAGAAAACGTTTGACCTGTGTCATTGCCAACAAAGGGTATATAACAAAGTATTGAGAAACTTTTGTTATTGACCAAATACTTATTTTCCACCATCATATGCCAATAAATGCATTAAAAATCCTACAATGTGATTTTCTGGATTTTTTTTTCTCATTTTGTCTGTCATAGTTGACGTGTACCTATGATGAAAATTACAGGCCTCTCTCATCTTTTTAAGTGGGAGAACTTGCACAATTGGTGGCTGACTAAATACTTTTTTCCCCACTGTATATATATCTATATAACTATTATTATTATTTTTATTATGCATATCCTATTTTCCATCATTATAAATTAATATGCGTAATAATGTCGGCAGTTCACGCATAGGATTCTAACATATAACCAGGATTGCCATTGTATTACATTTAATTCATTGACAAGCAATTATTATCCTAGCAAATAATTCCCGCGGTCCATCCCATACCCCCCCCCCCCCAACATCCCCACCCCCCCCACAACAGATGCCAGACCAGCACACACGCACATACTCACATACTCCAACACACTCAACCCCCCTCCTCCACAATCCACCATAAAATCCGATACTCAACGGCTGTTATATCCCAGAGCCCAACTCGAGAAATAACTTGATCTACGAGTGCACATACAGTTAAAGCTGATTGAGAAAGCATGCAGATTGAGCAGAAATTGATAACAATGTGAGATTTGATTAATCTACTTAATCTATGTCAAGTCCTAGGTGATGGAGATCAGATCCACCCTCTTCACCTAAGACACAAACACTCTGATCCCCTGTTGTAACCATTTTCCCAAGCATCTCCATGCGGTCAGACCTTTGATTGTTTTGTGCCACAATGATAAACCCCCTCTCTGATTGTCCGAGTGTGACCCCCTCCCCATGGGTTACTGCAGCCAGTGTTGCCAGCACTGCCACTACCTGGGTGGGCGTACCCCACCGGAGTCAGGCTTTAAATGTTAAAGTGTAACCCGGTAAACCCGCTCCTCCCTTTAACGTAACAGTGACTCAATCACATTGTGACTTCTAGAGCCAGGGTGAATGATCAATCTATGGAGCCAGCATTATCTCAGAGTGCTGATAAGGCTGGGTAAAGTAAACAGACCTTCTGAGACCAGGCTACAGGCTCACACCTGTTTCATTGGTTAGTGTTTGATACCTAGCGTTCTATATCATGTCATGCTGGGCGGTCCCGTCTGATTAGTGGGTGATGTAGAGCTTTGAGAGCAGGCCAACACTTGTGAAGCGTGTGATGTCATTGCAACCTACTATACACCTGCTTGCCAAAGCTTTGACAAAGGTATGTGACACGACTTCCTCCGAAGCTGCCTCCTCTCCTTGTTCGGGCAGGCTTCAGCGTTCGTCGTCACCGGCCTTCTAGCCACTGCCGCATCACATCTCATCATTCCATTTGTTTTGTCTATTACACACACCTGGTTCATATCCCCTCATTAGTCCGTGTATAAGTCTTCCCTATGCCCCCTTGTCCTTTTGGGTGATTGTTTAATGTGAGGAGAGTTTTGCTCGATTGAGTATTGTATTGTATTGTGTATTTTGTATTGCCGGGGTATATTTTCCCCGTGTGCCTGTTTTGTTCCAGTGCGCCTGTTTTGCGCACTGGATTGTTTGACGCTATTCTGCGTAACTCTGTATTCCGGAATAAACTCTGTATTCTGTGATTTACCCTCCTGTTCCTGACTCCTTCAAAATCACCCATCACAGTATGATTCAGTCATAATGTGAAACCTCTCGAAATGGTGCCATAGTACAGTCAAGTTATCCTACATTTACATGACTTATTATTGATAATTTAGCAGGCACTCTTATCCAGAGCGACTTACAGTCACTTAGAGTCACTTAGAGTCACTTAGAGTCACTTAGAGTCACTTAGAGTCACTTGGAGTTATCCTTTAGGTTTCACAGGAACCATTAAGTCACACTCTTGTGCAACCTGTTTATTAAGGACCATAAACTCTCATTCATTTACTGACACCAGGTATGTATTGTGAGTTAAACACACCTTTTGAGGAACACTTTTCCAATTGAGATAACACTAGTCTTGCGTTACGTTAAGTCTCCATCAATCGATAACCGAGGCCTGGATTTAATCCGGACTGCATTAGATCCGCGTTATATAGCGCGCTTCACGTTTAAAGGTAATTTCCAATTGAGAAGAATTCTGCAGCATTTACCTTGAATGCGATCTCCGGCAAATGCGGTAACATTGCCTTTAAAAGCTGCACTGTCTACAAGGGCGATCGGATTGAATCCCGGCCTAAGATAACACTGTGTTATCCAGGATTGTGAAACAGAGGACTAATTTCAAGGGTTAGGTGGGGTGGATTTCTAATGAGATGGGACATAGCTGACAAAGCAGACAAGCTCCAACAGGATGGGGCCATGAAGCCAGTTATCCCCCATCTGCATCAGACGTCTGGGTCTGTCTGCAACCCAAACCCAAACCCCCATCAACATCTCTGTTTCCCAAGCAGGTGTGGCACCAGGAAGGATCAGGCGAGACTCTGCAGGCATCGCCTTACAACTGGATGAGCCTGGAAAACTAACATTAGCAAACCATAAAAAATCCCGTATGAGGTCTGGGTGCTGTGCCTTTGGAAAATATAGCCCACATTATGTCTCTCACCATTTGGATGAACGTTCTATTATTTTATATCCACCACAGCAAAAGGGAATATCTACTGTACATAGAGTATGGTACTTTCTCTCAGACTGTCTAAGACAGAGTTTCTCATGATTCTAACCAGAGTTATATATACAGTATATCGGAACGGTCAGACAGAAACCGCATTGGACCAACTCAATACATTCTATAACTGGTTATAACTATGCAGGCCTCCAAGAGAGGCAAAGTCCCCTAAGCAAATTGAGACTCTGCATGCAGAATTCTGCAAAAATATCCTCAGTGTACAACGAAAAACACAAAATAATGCTTGCAGAGCAGAATTAGGCCGATAACCGCTAATTATCAAAATCCAGAAAAGAGCCGTTAAATTCTATAACCACTTAAAAGGAAGCGATTCCCAAACCTTCCATAACAAAGCCATCACCTACAGAGAGATGAACCTGGAGAAGAGTCCCCTAAATAAGCTGGTCCTGGGGCTCTGTTCACAAACACAAACAGACCCCACAGAGCCCCAGGACAACAACACAATTAGAACCAACCAAATCATGAGAAAATAAAAAGAGAATTACTTGACACATTGGAAAGAATTAACAAAAAAACTGAGCAAACTAGAATGCTATTTGGCCCTAAACAGAGAGTACACAGTGGCAGAATACCTGACCACTGTGACTGACCCAAACTTAAGGAAAGCTTTGA
This sequence comes from Coregonus lavaretus, assembly GCF_964263955.1. Classification (NCBI taxonomy): domain Eukaryota; kingdom Metazoa; phylum Chordata; class Actinopteri; order Salmoniformes; family Salmonidae; genus Coregonus; species Coregonus lavaretus. The sequence continues at coordinate 42,068,008 of NC_140007.1, forward strand.
CTATGTACAGACTCAGTGAGCATACCCTTGCTATTGAGAAAGGCTGCCGTAAGCAGACCTGGCTCTCAAGAGAAGACACTGCCCACAAAATAAGGTGGAAACTGAGCTGTACTTCCTAACCTCCTGCCAAATGTATGACCATATTAGAGACACATATTTCCCTCAGATTACATAGATCTGTCACGTTCGTTAGAGTGAGTGGACCAAGGCGCAGCGTGATGAGCGAACATACTTTACTTTATTTAGAGTAAAGAACAAAAGAACAAAACGATAACGTGATGTCCAAAAGCGCAAACAAAAACCTATACAGGAACAAGATCCCACACCACACTGTGGGAAACAGGGTGACTAAGTAGACTAGAATGAGAACATAGGAACAAAACACATAGACTACACACCCTGGCTCAACATATTAGAGTCCCCAGAGCCAGGGTGTGACAGTACCCCCCCCCCCCCCCCCCCCCAAGGCGTGGACTGCGACCGCGCCAACACAAACCGAACAGGGGAGGGCTGGGTGTGCATTCCTCCTCGGAGGCGGATCCGGCTCCGGGCATGACCACCACCCCTCAACAATCCCCCCGTAGCACCCCTGGTCCGGTCTAGCCCCGCTGGCTGGAGTTGGACTGGACATCGGTGGAGCGGATTGCTTGGGCTCCGATGTGGAGCTGCTGACCGGTACCTGACCAGGTACCGGTGACCCAGGCACGGGTTGTGCCGGACTGACGACGCACACCACAGGCTTGGTGCGTGGAGCAGGAACAGGCCAGACCGGGCTGACGACGCGCACCCCTGGCTTGGTGCGTGGACCAGGAACAGGCCGGGCTGGGCTGGCGACGCGCACCCCTGGCTTGGTGCGTGGGGCAGGAACAGGCCGGACCGGGCTGACGATGCGCACCCCTGGCTTGGTGCGGGGAGCAGGAACAGGCCGGGCCGGGCTGGCGACGCGCACCCCTGGCTTGGTGCGTGGGGCAGGAACAGGCCGGACCGGGCTGACGATGCGCACCCCTGGCTTGGTGCGTGGAGCAGGAACAGGCCGGGCCGGGCTGGCGACGCGCACCCCTGGCTTGGTGCGTGGAGCAGGAACAGGCCGGGCCGGGCTGGCGACGCGCACCCCTGGCTTGGTGCGTGGAGCAGGAACAGGCCGGACCGGGCTGACGATGCGCACCCCTGGCTTGGTGCGGGGAGCAGGAACAGGCCGGGCCGGGCTGACGACGCGCACCCCTGGCTTGGTGCGAGGGGCAGGAACAAGCCGGGCCGGGCTGGCGACGCGCACCGTAGGCTTGGTGCGAGGGGCAGGAACAGGCCGGGCCGGCGACGCGCACCGTAGGCTTGGTGCGAGGGGCAGGAACAGGCCGGGCCGGGCTGGCGACGCGCACCGTAGGCTTGGTGCGAGGGGCAGGAACAGGCCGGGCCGGGCTGGCGACGCGCACCGTAGGCTTGGTGCGAGGAGCAGGAACAGGCCGGGCCGGGCTGGCGACGCGCACCGTAGGCTTGGTGCGAGGGGCAGGAACAGGCCGGGCCTGACTGGGAACACGCACTACTAACTTAGTGCGGGGAGCAGGAACGGGTCGGGCCGGACTGGGCACACGCACTACTAACTTAGTGCGGAGAGCAGGAACGGGTCGGGCCGGACTGGGAACACGCACTACTAACTTAGTGCGGGGAGCAGGAACGGGTCGGGCCGGACTGGGAACACGCACTACTAACTTAGTGCGGGGAGCAGGAACGGGTCGGGCCGGACTGGGAACACGCACTACTAACTTAGTGCGGGGAGCAGGAACGGGCCGGACCGGACTGGTGACACACACCACTTGCTTGGTGTGAGGAGCGGGACTAGGTTTCTTCATAACCCTCTGCTCCCTCAGCTGCCTACTCAGTTCCTCTCGCCTTGCCTCTACTCTCTCCTTCTCCCTTCTAGCATCCAGTAGCTCCTCCCTCTGACCCACTAACTCCTGCTCTCTCCTTACCAATAGCCCCCTTAACCTGGTGGCCTCCTCTCCTAACCTCCCAATATGCCCTGTAGCTGCCTCCTGCTGCCCCGTCGCCCATGCCGTGTGGCCCCCCCTAAAAATGTTTTGGGGTTGCCTCTCGTCCGTCCGACGACGACACTGTTGACGCCGTTGCTCCTCTCTCTGGCGCGCCTCCACCGTCTCTTCCCACGGACGCCGATCCATCCCGGCCTGGATCTCCTCCCAAGTCCAGGACCCTTTCCCGTCCAATATCTGCTCCCATGTCCAGGCTGCCTGCTCCTGGACACGCTGCTTGGTCCTGTTATGGTGGGATCTTCTGTCACGTTCGTTAGAGTGAGTGGACCAAGGCGCAGCGTGATGAGCGAACATACTTTACTTTATTTAGAGTAACACGAACAAAACAACAAAACGATAACGTGACGTCCAAAAGCGCAAACACAAACCTATACAGGAACAAGATCCCACACCACACTGTGGGAAACAGGCTGACTAAGTATGGTTCCCAATCAGAGACAACAAGCAACAGCTGATTCACGTTGCCTCTGATTGAGAACCACACTGGCCAACATAGAAACACAATAGACTAGAATGAGAACATAGGAACAAAACACATAGACTCTACACACCCTGGCTCAACATATTAGAGTCCCCAGAGCCAGGGTGTGACAAGATCCACAAAGAATTTAAAAACAAACCCAATTTTGATAAACTCCCTTATCTACTGGGTGAAATACCACAGTGTGCCATCACAGCAGCAAGATTTGTAACCTGTTGCCACAAGAAAAGGGCAACCAGTGAAGAACAAACACCATTGTAAATACAACCCATATTTATGTTTATTTATTTTCCCATTTGTACTTTAACTATTTGCACATCGTTACAACACTGTATATAGACATAATATGACATTTGAAATGTCTTTATTCTTTTGAGTCTAATGTTTACTGTTAATATTTATTGTTTATTTCACTTTTGTTTACTATCTACTTCACTTGCTTTGGCAATGTTAACATACGTTTCCCATGCCAATAAAGCCCTTGAATTGAAATTGAATTGAATTGAATTGAATTGAGAGAGAGAGAGAGAGAGAGAGAGAGAGAGAGAGAGAGAGAGAGAGAGAGAGAGAGAGAGAGAGAGAGAGAGAGAGAATGAATCCCCTGAGTATGAATGGGGCAGTATCAACTTACTGCCAAGCGAATGGCATCTGAGAAAACAGCATGTAGGTATTTTCCCTTGTTGGGAGCCAGCAGCTTTATTGTACATATCACAGGGGGGTTTTCCTTGATATATTTACAAGATTAGAGTTGTCTTTGTTCCTGCATGTCTACCCAGGGGCCAGGCTAATTGTTATTTTGTTTAGCTTGTCTGAAACTCATATCCTCAGATAGGTGGAGGACAATCAAATCAAATGAAAAATCGAATCAAATGTTATTGGTCACATGTTTCGTAAACAACAGGTGTAGACTAACAGTGAAATGCTGACTCACGGGCCCTTCCCAACAATGCAGAGAGAAAGAAAATAGAGAAATTATAGAAAAGTAAAACATGTAATAATAGATACACAATGAGTAACGATAACTTGGCTATATACACGGGGTACAAGTACCGAGTCGATGTGCAGGGGTACGAGGTAGTTGAGGTAGATATGTACATATAGGTAGGAATAAAGTGACTAGGCAACTGGATAGATAACAAGCAATAGCAGCAGCGTATGTGATGAGTCAAAAAATGTAGTGCAGAAACCGTCAATGCAGATAGTCCGGGTAGCTATTTGGTTAACTATTTGACTAACTATTAAGCAGTCTTATGGCTTGGGGTTAGAAACTGTTCAGGTTCCTGTTGGTTCCAGACTTGGTGCATCGGTATCGCTTGCCTTGCGGGAGCAGAGAGAACATAGTGATAGATCAATAGTGATGTGGACACAGAGTCATCTGAAGCTCTCGACCCGCTCCACTACAGCCCTGTCGATGTGAATGGGTGCGTTCTAGGCCCTCTGTTTCCTGTAGTCCACGATCAGCTCCTTTGCCTTGCTGACGTTGAGGGAGAGGTTGTTGTCCCGGCACCACACTGCCAGTTCTCTGACCTCCTCCCTATAGGCTGTCTCATCGTCGTCAGTGATCAGGCCTACCACCGTTGTGTCGTCAGCAAACTTAACGATGGTGTTGGAGTCGTGCGCAGCCACTCAGTCGTAGGTGAACAGGGAGTACAGGAGGGGACTAAGCACGCACCCCTCTGATGGGTTCCGTGTTGCGGGTCAGCGTGGCGTATGTGTTGTCCATGTCCGGTTCCTTACATAACCTCAACTAATAAGGGGTTTAAGGCGTCCCAGCCAAAACAGTTCGGAACATTTTGTGCATACACTGATTTACAAAACATTAAGAACACCTGCTCTTTCCATGACATATACTGACCAGGTGAAGATCTCCTCGACAAAAACCTCAAAATGAATGACCAATGTCTTGCGTTATCTTAGATTAATTCTGACTATTTTGAGGAAGCGTAAACTGGATATGGTGTCCAAAAATGGACAAACAGCACTATTTCCAAGCGAAGGTCTTTTAAGGGAGTATGCAGCACACTTGTTCGGGTTTGCCGAGGTCGGCTAGGCGCCAGGCGAACTGAAGCATGCTGACACCTTTACCCAGTCTACTCTGTTTCATGGCCATTCTCCTTCTTTTCACATTTTGAAGAAGCTTCTATTTTGGGTTCTGATAGGGTAAGACAGTTGATCTAAGCTCATGAGACATTTATAAGATACATTCTTCAAGAATCAATAGCTTTAGCCTATGTAATTCATTTTCAAGTCCAAAAATGCATGTGCCTATTCTGGATTGTGCCTTGTGGTTTGTGATGCAAACTGGCAGGAACATGAGCTGTCACAACTTGAAATAAAAAATGATATGTGATTCCAGGTGTTCTCAGTAACAGACAATGACTAACCCCTGCTAATCATCAGAATCACCCATCCTTCATTTCTCAAGAAGAATGTATGCCGGTGAGGAAATTGAGAAACACCTTGTGTAGGGAGTAGAACATACAGTTGAAGTCGGAAGTTCACATACACTTAGGTTGGAGTCATTAAAACTCGTTTTTCAACCACTCCATACATTTCTTGTTAACAAACTCTAGTTTTGGCAAGTCGGTTAGGACATCTACTTTGCGCATGACACAAGTACTTTTTCCAACAATTGTTTACAGACAGATTATTTCACTTATAATTCACTGTATCATAATTCCAGTGGTCAGAAGTTTACATACACTAAGTTGACTGTGTCTTCAAACAGCTTGGAACATTTCAGAAAATGATGTCATGGCTTTTGAAGCTTCTGATATGCTAATTGACATAATTTGAGTCAATTGGAGGTGTACCTGTGGATGTATTTCAAGGCTTACCTTCAAACTCAGTGCCTCTTTGCTTGACATCATGGGAAAATCTAAATAAATCAGCCAAGACGTCAGAAAAAAAATGGACAACCTCCACAAGTCTGGTTCATCGTTGGGAGCAATTTCCAAACGCCTGAAGGTTCCATGTTCATCTGTACAAACAATAGTACGCAAGTATAAACACCATGGGACCACGCAGCCGTCATACCGCTCAGGAAGGTGACGCGTTCTGTCTCCTAGTGATGAACGTACTTTGGTAAAAAAAAAGTGCAAATCAATCCCAGAACAACAGCAAAGGACCTTGTAAAGATGCTGGAGGAAACAGGTACAAAAGTATCTATATCCACAGTAAAACGAGTCCTATATCGACATAACCTGAAAGGCCGCTCAGCAAGGAAGAAGCCACTGCTCCAAAACCGCCATAAAATAGCCAGACTACAGTTTGCAACTGCACATGGGGACAAAGATCGTACTTTTTGGAGAAATGTCCTCTGGTCTGATGAAACAAAAATAGAACTGTTTGGTCATAATGACCATCGTTATGTTTGGAGGAAAAAGGGGTGGCTTGCAAGCCGAAGAACACATTTACATTTTAGTCATTTAGCAGACGCTCTTATCCAGAGCGACTTACAGTTAGTGATACATTTTCATACTGGCCCCCAGTGGGAAACAAACCCACAACCCTGGTGTTGCAAGCGCCATGCTCTACCAACTGAGCTACATCCCAACCGTGAAGCATGGGGGTGGCAGCATCATGCTGTGGGGGTGCTTTGCTGCAGGAGCGACTGGTGCACTTCACAAAATAGATGGCATCATGAGGAAGGAAAATTATGTAAAGATATTGAAGCAAGATCTCAAGACATCAGTCAGGAAGTTAAAGCTTGGTCGCAAATGGGTCTTCCAAATGGACAATGACCCCAAGCATACTTCCAAAGTTGTGGCAAAATGGCTTAAGGACAACAAAGTCAAGGTATTGGAGTGGCCATCACAAAGCCCTGACCTCAATCCTATAAAAAAATTTGTGGGCAGAACTGAAAAAGCGTGTGCGATCAAGGAGGCCTACAAACTTGACTCAGTTACACCAGCTCATTGTGGGAAGCTTCTGGAAGGCTACCCGAAACATTTGACCCAAGTTAAACAATTTAAAGGCAATGCTACCAAATACTAATTGAGTGTATGTAAACTTCTGACCCACTGGGAATGTGATGAAATAAATAAAAGCTTAAATAAATCATTCTCTCTACTATTATTCTGACATTTCACATTCTTAAAATAAAGTGGTGATCCTAACTGACCTAAAACAGGGAATTTGTATTAGGATTAAATGTCAGGAATTGTGAAAATCTGAGTTTAAATGTATTTGGCTAAGGTGTATGTAAACTTCCGACTTCAACAGTACATACATGAATAACGCATTACAGTTGACACACGTGGTTCATATTATATATAACCATATTTGGGTCCAGAATTGATCACAAATAAATACAATCAGACAATATTTCTGAGCACCATCATTCTGTTTTATCAGTCCATAATTACTTGATTGATTACTTATTCTGTGACATTACAATTAAAGAGATGAAAATCTCAAATTACCGAGGGATTTTGACAGGAATAGCTACAAACTGAGGCAAACAAAAATTCACATTTGAAATTACAGTATATTATAGAATTTCAAGCCAGACAAAGGACAAAGGATTCTATGAAAAGTGCTTTTGGTGCATAGAGGAGAGAGGGAGGGAACTTGGAAAGAGAGGAGTGTTTAGGAGGAGGGACTGTGGGGGCCAGCAGGGTTATAAAGTTTGAGCGGCTTCCTCTCTGCCCATGCTCTGTGTGTCTGTGTGCTCCTGTTTCTGCCGGCCCACTCTCAACTCTCTTTGCCTCTCTCAATCTCACTTAATCTAACGAAAATGAGTGTCAAACGAAGCAGCGTCAGGGGACCTAGTAGTGGGTACAGCCACTCCATCACGCGCAGCTCTATTGCTCCTGCCTACCGGGCTGCCAGCACCTATGGTGGGGCTGGGGGACAGGGGACCCGAATCTCCTCTGTGTCCTACTCGGGTGTGCGAAGTGGGATGGGAGAGATGGGAGGCTCCGGGGGCTCCATGTCCAGCAGCTTCCAGGTGAGCGCCAGCGGGGACACCGCTCACATCATGGGCAATGAGAAGTTTGCCATGCAGAACCTCAACGACCGTCTGGCCTCCTACCTGGAGATGGTGAGGAACCTGGAGCAGGCCAACGGCAAGCTGGAGCTGAAGATCAGGGAGGCCATGGAGAAGAGAGGCCCAGACGTCAACGACTACAGTCGTTACAACGCCATCTTGGATGACCTGAGGAAGAAGGTGAGAGGCCATGGGGAGGAAGGAGTACTATTGGCTAATATGAGATGCTGGACAAATCTACACCATAGAGTTTTAGGGAAGTAATATATCTTTCAAATGCAAGTTCACTGTCCTAGAATGGCTGACCCAACAGAAGAGAGTAACAGAGGGACAGAGAGTAGTTTGGGAGTGAAAGAGGAAACACAGTGGCCCTACTATATCCTTGTCAGGTTATTGACCTGGGTAGTAAAGACCCAGTGTAGCTGGTTTGTCCATTAGAGCCGTGCTGATTAGTGATGGCAAGGTGCCAGCATCCCCAGGCAGAAGGTCAAGAGGCAGACAGAAAGCAATAAGAAGGGGAATTCCAAGGTGTTCTGCCAGCTGACCTTTGACATGGCCAGAGTTCCAGGTCCAGCTAGCATTCTCAGGGGTAATGGATGTGTTTATTTAACTTCCTACTTATCAGTTAGCTGTGTAACATCTGTGGGACACAAAGATGGTTAGCAATGAAATGATTATACAGTACCATTTCAAATGATGATCTACAATATAACCATCAACAGCACAAGTTTAACCATGAAAGCAGGGAGAGTTGTTACAGTTGTAGATAAAGTTAAAAAGGTTATTTTGATATTGTCTCTCAGCTATGGTAAGTGTGTAGCAGTATATTCAATGAGAAAACACCACCATAGACTACAGATGAGAGAAAGTTGAACTCCTTACACAGACCCACATACTCACTGGTCAATTCAACGTCTAATCCACGTTGGTTCAATGTAAGTGGGCAAAAAACATTGATTCAACCAGTGTGTGGCCAGTGGGTCTTTTATGGTGTGGTTCTTTCTTACTCATACCTTACACAAGGCTACTATTTCATGGTGTGGTCCTTACTTTGATGGTGGAGTATGGTAAATGAGTTTGGGAGTCAATGTGCTATGTCATTAAAAAGTAGTCCATCTAACCAGGTCATTCCATTCCAATTCCTCTGATAGTGTTCCATGTATATATATATATATATATATACACAGTACTGAATTATTGACATATGGGTTTGTAATGCCTTTATGTGTGTATACTGTGGGGCAACCAAGGATATTCCGTGAGTCATTCAACTGGAACTGTTCAGAGCTGCTGATAATTTGGAAGAGGCTAATTATCTGGGGTGGAAAATACTGTTAGACATCTAGTAAACAGTCATCATTATTAGCCTACTGCATCTGCAACAAGTTACTGTTGTACTTTAAACCATACAGTAAATACTGCCTGATAATAAATTATATTTTTAAATAAAAAAACATATCTGAAAAACTCTTTCCATTGGATTCTGGAACATTCCAGTCACGCTTCTGTGGTTTGGCCGTTGCCGTAGCACTTGGCCGTCAAACTGCCCAAAGTGACAGAGTAACTATGCAAAATAGGGAGATTAGATGCCAGATACCAATAGCGAGAGACAAAATGCAAATATATCACAAGACTATCATTACAGAATTTCTGTTGCAAGCTGATTAAACTCCATTCCATGATGAATTAAGTTTCTGATGAACTCCACCAACAGAGTGGAGCAGAGACCAGGCTTTGTGGAATTCAGCTCAGACTACATCGATTCGCCCAAGATCAATACCTTAAAAACATTTTATTACAAAACCTTTACCTTGTTCCTATGTTTGTCCTCTGTAAATGCATGACTTTCTTTGTTTAATAAACGTTAATCAAATACAACCACCGACTGTTTGCTCATTGCTGTCTCACTAAGATGGCAAATCAGCTCAAATGCGCATGTGCCAATTGAATCTCAACAAGGAAACAGTCAGTGGTTGTATTTGATTAGCTTTTATTGAAAAAGTATGGATTTCAGCAAACAAAGAAAGTAATGCATTTACAGAGGACACACATGGGTACAAGGTAAGCATTTCATCGTTTTAATTAAGAATTGACTATGGGCGAATCGATGTAGTCGGAGATGAATTCCACAAAGCCTGGTTTCTGCTCCACTCAGTTGGTGGATTTAATCAGAAACAGAGTTTAGTCAGCTATCTTATTGCTTCACTTTGTCCCTTTGAAAAAAATTCCGAACAAGGACATTGAACTTAACCTTGAAAATGAGAAAAACTAATTGTAAACTGAACATGAGTTGTGTAAATATTTGTTTAATCTGCTGCTCTTGCTATTGCTCGCATTATGAAGCCTTACATACAGGTTTAGGGGAGGAAGGCCTAGGGAGTTAAGCTGATGCTTTACCAACAGCCCATGGTGTCTAATCGACCCCCAACTCCATACATTAAAGTCACAACAGGTTTCTTTTTCTTTGTCGTGATACCAGGATGTGATTGCTATTTCAAATGTTCCTCCTTTACATAAACAAGGCTTCTCACGCCAGGAACAACAGGAAATCCAACCCAGTAACCACCCCTTCCCCTCCCCATCACACACACACACACACACACACACACACACACACACACACACACACACACACACACACACACACACACACACACACACACACACACACACACACACACACACACACACACACACCCCAACCGGCCACCTGATGCAAATCAGCTGCCTCCATCCTGACATGTATTCCACTGCACTTACAGCTTGGCTGTTTGTTAATGATTGCCTCCCGAACTTTGTAACCCGCATCCATCCATCCTCACCCTTATCTACTGTACCATGGAGAGCAAACACTGCGGCTGTGGGGCAGCTGGCCTCCGCTGCTCCTGGCTGCCACTGTCACCAGCCTTCTCACTTTCATACCAATTACACAAAAGTACAGTATTGAAACGGCAAAAAAAAAAAAATTTAATCGTGTGTTGACTTTAACTTCTTTTGTCCTTGTCATTGGCAGGTGTTCGATGCCACAACAGACAACGCCCGTATGTGTCTTCAGATCGACAATGCCCGCTTAGCTGCAGATGACTTCAGGGTGAAGTAAGTCAAGCTAGGCAAGGCACTAAACAAGCAGACAGTTGCTGACACACCTTAATTAACGGTAACTAAACAAACACTGTTGATGTGCCACATTATCTGCATCCCCTCCGTGCTATACAGTCTATGCTTTAAAAGGTCCAAAGCAGCCGTTTTTATCTCAATATCAAATCATTTCTGGGTAACACTTTTAAGTACCTTACTGTGATTGTTTTCAATTAAAACGTTCAACTGAAACAAAAATAGATTCTTAGCAAAGAGACATTTCTCAATAAATAATTTAGCTAGGATTTTCTGGCAGTGGTCTGAGTGGGGAGGGGAAAACTGACAACTACCTGTTTTTGACAGAGAGGTTTGGAACTCTCTTTCTTATTGGTCTATTAACCAATTTACCGTCTGGTGATATCACCAGGCAGGCAAAACTCCATTCCACCAAAACAGGCTGAAATTTCAGTATGGAAGTATATATAAAACAAAACACAGGAAAATCATGTTTTTGACTGCACTTAGCCTTTAAACTGACACTTTTGAGAATATTTCACCATAGCTCTCCAGGGCATTGTATCTGATGCTGTTTGCTGTGTGTTGCAGGTTTGAGTCTGAGCTGTCCATTCGCCAGTCTGTGGAGGCTGACATCGTTGGCCTGAGGAAGGTCATAGATGACACCAACATGGGCCGCATGAACCTGGAGAGCGAGATCGAAGCTCTGAAGGAGGAGCTCATCTTCCTGAAGAAGAACCATGACAGCGTAAGCTCACCATGGCCCAACCCCCCCTTTCAACCACCAAACCACTATAGTACACAACCCCACCCCTCTTGTACCACCAAACAAATATTTACCATCTCCCTTGTCATTACAATGGCTTAGCAAGAGCAAGACCTAGCATGCCAACATCGGAGACAGAGTCAACCATACTGTATAAACAGGGGGTGTTTCGTGTGAGAACTTTTAGATTTAGCAGGGGTGCGGTGGGTGCGGCATACCCATTGGACGCACCCAGGGGGCCCCTTGAGTACCCAAACAAACAGCCTAAATACAGATGCTGACTTCACTCTTGAAAACATATTGCTTAATGAATGTTAATGTTGTTGTCATTCTACCCCAACAGGAGGTGATGGAGATGCGTAACATGATATCCCAGTCTGGAGTGCAGGTGGACGTGGACGCTCCTAAGGGCCAGGACCTGGCCGCCATCATGGCTGAGGTCCGGGCCAAGTACGAGAAGGAGGCCCTGAAGAACCAAGAGGAGCTCAAAGCATGGCATGAAACACGGGTAACACTTACCAGCTTATTATTTTACCCCACTGATGACTTCACAGTGAAACCATCACAGAAACTCTTACTTAACCAATGATTTTTAAACGGACATCTGTATCACCTCTATGTCCCTTCCAGATCACAGAGGTGCAGTCCGTGGTGTCACAGAACACAGAGGCCCTCCAGGGCGCACACACAGAGATCAATGACCTCCGCAGACAGCTACAGACACTGGAGATCGAGCTGGACTCACAGAAGAGCTTGGTAAGATCCCTCAACAATACTATATTCACCAAGCCAGTGTGTACAAAATACATCATGGCATCAATGCTATTGGGTAAAGGAAAACTCCACCCAAAAACGATATTTTGGTATTTGTTTAAGTAGACCATTGTTGATATAGTCCAAAAATGTTTTACATGTCAGCCGTATTTCTGTATTTTGAAAGTGATATATCTTGAAAACTTCATTGCTGACATGCAACACATTTTGGGACAATGGACTAATGAAACAAATACCAAAAGGTCGTTTTTGGGTGGTGTATTCCTTTAAGTTCATGTTAATTTACAAGGCCAAACACCAAGGCCAACCACCAAGGCCAACCACCAAGGCCAACTGACTGTCTTTACTCTTCCTCTCTAACAGAAAGGATCCATGGAGGGAACGCTGCGAGACACAGAGATGCGCTACAACATGGAGATGGAATCCTTGAACAAGATCCTCATGGGTCTGGAGTCTGAGCTGACTAACCTCCGCTCCAACATCCAGCAGCAGACGCAGGAGTACGAGCACCTGCTCAACATCAAGATGAAGCTGGAGGCGGAGATCGCCACATACAGGAGACTGCTGGACGGAGGAGACTTCAAGTGAGTAACACAGACGGAGAGAGAGCCTTAATTGGTGTTGCATGCATAATTACTAAAATTAAGCAGACTTGAGAAAGAGAAGGAACATGAGGTTTGTAGCTGGCCAAGAGCCTACTGTGGCAAATAGTAATCTAAAGGCCATTTTCTATCTTGGAGGCAAAAGTAGCCATTGTATAAATATTTTTATGTTGACTGAT